>NC_090216.1:11352283-11539783 GCF_033026475.1 Channa argus | reverse complement strand
TGGGTTTCGCTGTGTAACTATATAATTAATTATAATTGTCAAGAATACCTGACATTTTAGGTTGTTCTTTATTGTTGTTCTTCTTAATTAGCTTTGTAAATAGGTTGCATTTAGGTTATGTTTTGAAAATGTAAGCATACAAGTACATATTTAATTTACAGACTGTCCCCATGAGTATTTTTTCAAAGATCCACAAGATTCATTTACTGTAAAAAATAAAGTACAAGCTGAACATGGGATAGTTCCATTTTGCCCCATAGCATTGTGAGCATGAAGGTAACAAAGTAGCCTTCCTACGTTAACAAAAAAAAGAAGGAAGTTTTCTTTAAAAAAAAAAAAAAAACACTAAATCTGAAACTCTACTGATACTTATTACTTATTACCAAATTCATTATTAAACTGGGTTTATGTCATCACGCAACAAATTACTGTATATGACATTCAGTAGTCTGATCTTAAAATTCAGTATTGGATTACAGCAAACTGTCTTTTTTTAAAAGCCAAACATATAAACAATAAATAACAATCATTGATGTGAGAAATCTCATCAGATTTCTATAAAGACTCTGGATGTTTCAGTTCCTAGGCATTAAATTAAACTTTTTTAAACAACAGCCTTTAATGTGTGCTATTACCTAAAGCCAGAAATAAGTGTCAAGCTACGGGCCTTTCTCTTCACATTACAGAGTAAAGACATTAGTCTCCTAAATCTGTCCTCATCCTGCTCCTGTCTAAAATGAGGTAACTCATTTGGAAATCTGGATGCTTATCTTGTAAAGAGATAAGAAGTAAATAAAATGTTTATTTATTGTGTTTTCATTATTTTGGTTTTGTTTTATGATTGTAACAGCATATTAGGTGTTATGGACAAATGTACAGAAATATTACATGATATGCCAAACAAGAAATGACTGAATAGACCTTTAACTGTACACTGCATATATGGGATCCTAAAAGCAAAGTTACAAAACAAGCATAACATTTCAAGTCATGTTAGGCTGGAGCTCTTACAATACTATAACACTAGCATTTTTGTCCCTTTAAACAAAGTTGTTTTTTTTATCACATTCTTTACGTTGGTGTGTAAACTATCAACATAAAGTGTCCAACAATGTCACAGTGGTAAAAAGCAAAAAAGTATTGAGTCTGTTTTGACAGAGAAAGTTACCAAAACGATGTTTGCACGGTACATACATTAATATTCACAAAAGACACAAGTAGAAACTGACGTTTGCTGTTGGATGGATTTTCCCCACAGTGTTGTGAAGTTTAGTTTTGTTTGGTCCAGAATACACAAAAATGGATGTTCATTAATATACTTATTTCTAACTTTTAAAAGATAACTGTGCACATAATGTTTTTTAGCCTTTATTGCTATTTTATTTACTAATCATTATTTTTTTCTTTTAATAACTTAGATTAACAATGTATCTTTTAAGCTAAAATTTGTATTCGACCCCATCAGCTAACCTGATGCATGCATCATAAACCATTGGTTTCACAAGACAAGAGGTCATTCTTTCTACATTCAAGTTCATTTTATGTTATTGCTGTTTTTGCATTATGTACAAGTCAAATGGAGGCTTTTATGCAATCAGCCCATAGCTAATGCTCTGCATTTTTAATCATCCAATCATCAACCTTTCTGCTACAAAATAGAAGGGATGGGGGAACGACAGCGTCGCAGTGGTCCAGGAGGTTCATAGGTTTCAAAGGGTGGGTTTGTGATAGGAGCAAGACGCAGCGCCGACCCAGCCATTCCCGATATGTTACTGAGGCTGCGCGATTTCTCGTAGCCTGAAGCTTTACGTAAATAATAGTTTAGTTTAGTTTTTATAATTAGCGATTGATATGTGATAGATTATGTGTTTTTGTTTGACATGTGCAAACCAAATAAAATAAAATCATAGTTGTAATGTTTGGGGAAATTATAGCATTTGTTTTATATATAAATAGATTGTTATACAGGTTAAACAGTATTGAAATATGACCATGAGTTTTAGGATGTTATAAGAAGCATTAAAACAAGAATGAAAAGAAGCACACATAAGTGAAGATAATAAATAAAGAATAACCCAGTGAAAATGTTGTCAAATCATAAATACATATAAAGGACAGAGAAGGACACACACAGACAAGACAGACACAGACAAGACAAAACAAGAAAATGCGAGTTATGATATGTCTTTTTTTTAAAACAGAAGAAGCAAACGATTCTTAAGATATAAATTATTTAAATACCTGTGGCCCATTGAATAAAGCACCCAACAATTTATCACATGAAGTGTAATGTTCAATAGTCAGGTGTTTTAGACAAGTATTTGGCCAAATTGTACACTTTAACACAAACATGTAGGAGAAAATATGGAGATATCATTGATTCAGTTGACCAAATGAAGTTTAAAGTAGAAAAGGAAATACCACTAATGAAATTAGAGGTATTAAGGTAGAATTGTCACTCATTATCCTTTATAAAACAGCTTGTCTTTCTTCTGTTTCCTGTAAACTTCAAATGGCCAACACAAAAATACTCCCCCTTCAACATGTAAAGAACTTTCTATCCCCCGGTAATCGCATCCTGTAATGGAGATTATTTCACATTTTGTGCACAGTGGGAAAAGACACACAGTGAAAAAGTGTAGTTTACTGAAAAAGTCCAACGAAGTTGTTTAAGTTAATGCTTGTTTCATGCAAAGTACTTGCAGTTCTGAAAATATGTTAACAATAACCAGTTTATTTGAGATATAACAAATTGTTATTTGTGTCTTTTCCGGCTGTGTTTATTTTGTGTGTGTGTGTGTGTGTAAAACACAGCATGCACACATGGAAATCCACCTGTACTGTGGGCAGCAGCCAGAGTAGTGCTGTGCTGACGGCGTGTTGTTGCATCAAGTGAAAAACACCATTGGTAGGTAGCGGTTATCCCCAACAATGGCTAGCTGACCTATGATGGCTGGAGTTTTATCATTTTTTTTAAGAAAGTATTACAATAAAACAAAATTGAATAGCACAAATTTGTAGTGCAGCAAAAAAATGAAGGATTGTGACAGATCTCAAACTCCAGCCATCACATGAGCAGAGAAAATACAAAAATGCCCAGTAGTACAGCATGACACCCTTTGTGCCTTCCTGCTGAAGTGAAATAATACAGCAGTATTGTGGTACACAGTGACCAACTTTACACATCATTCGAGCCAACCATAAAAAAAAATTCCTTTTTTAGTCTGACTAGCTCAGGCACATTAGTCTAATGGCAACTCAGTAAAACATTGATGAAATGTAGTTTCACTGTGTCACATTAAGATTTCTGACTAGATGTCTAGCCGATATATGGAGCTGTTTCACTCTCAAGTATTTTGATCACCCAATCAAGACAAACAGTTTCATCAGATCGCAGCCATATTCATATTTTTGATTCTTTCTTAATTATAGCTGAGGGACAGGTACAACATTGTGGTTTTACTGCAAAGCTACATCATTGCAAGTGATCACAGTAGGGAATAGTAAAAAATATTTTAAAGGAAGAGGTGGCTATCATAAATCTAGTATCATCATGTAAAAACTGTAGTAACTAATGCAGAACACCTAAAGTTGTAATCCTTAAGACTTTTTTACATTTTGATATAGCTTTTGAATATATCCAGCCATTGTAGTGACTCTTGTAATACAGCATATATTTATGTAATGTATTTTGACCTCACCACACTGTTTACTATGTAGTCATCCTGCTCCTTACTGCTAAAAGTGTGCAGCTAGTAAAACATGAGGTGACTGTGACAAAGATTTATTCACAAAACAAGATTTATTTCTACGTCCAATTTCTCATCAAAATCTAAATCTTAAGGATACAACTTTAACTTAACAAATTAATTTTTATTAATATATATTGTCCAACTGTTAGAAATGCAAATGCCAATTTGTAATAAAACACAGTATTTTTTTATTATCCAAATTAAAAACACATACGTGCTCAAAAAGACCAACTACTTTACTGTGTAGCCACTGCTTTACTTGTGTGCCATCTTTCATGTGACAAATGCCCTACGGATTTTAAGATCAGGGTTCAAAGGTAAAATAGAGGCAGCAACAAAAGTGTTTGAATCTACTGAGAATTCCCTTTGGATCTATTCTTTGTGCTTAGTAAAACCACTGAGAGTAGAGAGAAGAAGAAAAAAAGGAAAAACTGAGATTCCTACTCATAAAAGCTGTTCACAACTAAGCTAAATTACTAAAAATAAAGGCATCATTTACTCAACTCATTACTCAATTTTATCTTTAATGGTAGACCAGGTGCTTTGTATCATTTTTATTTGTTCCTTTTAAGTTTTGAATTAAAGAGATTGAAACACTTGTTAAGTGCAATATGACGAAATAAGGATTTAAAAAGGTTAGATGAAGCTAAAACTGAAAATAATGTAGACCACGCAGTTTATTTTTTCATTTTTGTGTATATATGCAGCATAAAATGAGTGGTTTGGGTCACTGCCAAATGCTGATTGGTAAACTGCTTTCGTTTTTTTATGTTTAAAGGCATTGCTTTATAAAATTTAAGACAGCAATGTTTTCAGAAATGGCAGCAGTTATACTGAATAACTAATCATGTTTGAGCCACTGCAGTCTGTCACGGTCTGCCAGCTATCATCTCTCTGTGCTAACTACTGTATTTACAACAACATCGACAGGGATTTGGCGCTCTGGGATTGTCTATCTGGGGAAATAGTGAGTTCGGCTGTCACTATATTCAGTGATGACATAATTCCTGCCCAAAGTCACACTTAATTTACACTACAAAGGGAGCACGTACCTACCTACAGTCAGAGTTTAGTTACACTTGCACTGCAGTGGCGGCCTGGGGATGGGATGGAGAATGAGTGTTAATCACAGAGGGAGAAAGTTATGGAAAGGGAAAACACAGAGGAACAAAGAGAGGAAACTGCAAATATTCTGCTTAGACTGTTTACCAAGGAAATAATCATGGAAAAAGAAAACAGATTGAACCAAAAACGTAATTATTCTTGTATGTACTGTATATATGTATATATGTGTATATAAAAGGCATCAAACTAATCAACGACTCTTATTGCTTGCTTTACATACCTCCTTTAATTTTATGAGCACTGACTTGACATGGAAACGCACGACTTGCTGATTGTACAGATTGTATTCTTAGCATGGTCACATACTGTATCACTCTCACAGGGGATCAATTGCTTATTAAAGATGATGTGATCTCCTCTTACCCATAATTAGGTGAACTGATCTCTTCATGACCATTACAGAAGCCACAATATGTCCATACAGTACAGTACATACAGTACCTGGGATGCTCTAAGGAAAATGAAATGACATGTAGTGATATCCTGCATCTTGTCAGCTGTATGTAGGTCACACAGACTAACATTTGCTACTCTTATTAAAGCTTTACTCCATTGATTATAATATACTTTTCATACATATTCATAAATATATAATATATGTTTATCGATACTGTACATACATTTTTTTAAAAGATTTATAAAGATAAAATCTGGCCTAGAGAAAAGAATATTTGCAGGTTGTTGTGATGAGGTAACAGAGTTCAAAACTGGTATTGTTACAGACATTAAAACATGCAATGGTGAACAACATGAGAACACTGACAAGTGTTACCACATAAAACACCCTTTCACACAAATACATTTATACAGGATGTTTAGAAGTTTGATTTCGAGGTCATATGTTGTGTTTATATAATAATTTATTTACACTGACAATCTATCCTAATAAATATGATATTTATGAACCGTTAACCAGGATAAATACAAGTGGAATGTAAAAAAAGAGTCCCTGAATCCCTGGCTGAATTAAACAGCATGTTTATAAATAGACTTAGTTTTAAAATGTATATAAATATATGTAAGTTGTGTGAGTCTTTAAATGAAAATTTAAATATCTATTCTCATTTTAGAAATTTGTTGGAATGGTTCACGTTATAGGATCGGTTGAATTTGGTACTGTATAATGAGATTTTTGTGAAATACTTCCTTCAAAAAAGGCCTGAACCAGTGAGATTTGTGTCATCTTTATGTTAATTTCACAGTTTTGTTGGCAGCTTCCATTATCATTCCAATTCATAAAAGACAAATACTATGATGGTAAAACTTAAAGGAGAAGAACAGGAAGAACACAGGGGAAGTCAAAACATCAAGAAACCAAACACAATTGTACAAAACTCAAATACATTAAGAACAGACCATAGCCACAAACAACAGGAAAATAAAAAAATATATATATATATACAACTTAACCCTAAGCACACTGAAAAAATAAAGCAATCACACTACAACACAAAAACGCAAATCTCTACAAAGGTACCAAATAAAACCTCAAAAATAATTTTACATTAGATGTACACACAATGTTAGAAATTCAGAACATAAATATGAACAAAAACCCAAGAAATAAAAGAAAAATCACGCACACATATTGTGAGAACCTGAAAAGAGAGATAGAAAGAAGGAAAGCCACAACCCAACGAGACAAAGATCCCTGAAGAAGGTTTAGACAGTGATTGGGAGGAGGGCAATCAAAGGGGTGATTGACCGTTTGACCTTCGTGAGCCATGCATTAGTTGTTAAGGGTGCGAAGTAAGTCAAAAGGCCAACAGTAAAAAAAAAAAATAGACACGAAGAAGCTAAATAGAGGCACAGGTATATTATGCATGTATCTACAAAATAAACCAAACTAAAGCATACGAGAATGGGTTTTGAAAGAGAATCCCTCTTTAAAAACAACAGGAGAATGAGGCTCTTCATAAATAGCCAGTGTGTTTCTTGATTTTTAGCACTGTTCATCTGTGTTAATTTATACAACTTCCTTTTTGGAGCCACCTGTTTATATATACATGCACTGGGTCAAACACCTGTCACAGGTTATCAAATGCTAGAGAATCGGGCCATCTATCAGAGCACCAGTGGATAAAAATAAACTTGGGCCATTATAAATCTCCAACCAAAATACATGTTTTACAGTGCACAACTGCCCTGTGACAAGCCCAAAACCCTCAACAGACTCCTGATCTGCTTTAAAGAGGGATATTTGTAGCACTGTAATTGCAGTTTATACATAAGAACCACGGAAACTGAAGCAATGTTGGGGACCTCCAAGTAAATGGCTTGGGCAGCTGAAGGTTTGCTTACCTTAGACAGCCTGTAGCTACTTTTCATTCACACGGGTCATAATGTTTGTTTGTCTCATCAGTAAGTGTTTCGGTCATCGAGTGCAGCGTCTAATCCTTTTTGATTTCTATCCAGGTCTCCACAATTCAAATACAAAAGGTCCTGAACTTTGGACTATGCTAGGCACTGAAAGCACAGTTAAATGGTCTAGGGAATAGTATTTCAGATCCATTCCACGCTCACAGCATAATAGTTTGTAAATGAGCATTGCAGTAACCGATTTATTAGTCAAGTGGTTTAGTTACTGGAATAGGATGTTAAGCGATAATGGTTTTAGGTTGACTGTTTGTTTTCAGCGTGGCATGTCTCAAAACGACTATCCCTTGACCTTGATGGCTCCCTGACCCCAGTACCTTAGGCCTTGGAAAGATGTTATACACCACTGCAATCAGTGTCACAGCCATGTGAAGTTATTGAGGCCAGCCAATTGATCTGACTTCAAATAAGATGCATGTAGAGGTAAGTATGTATCTAATTCTCACCTCATTCTACTACAAGAGTAGTATGTGCTATGATGTTTGCTATTCAGTTAACCTAAGCATGATTACATGCACATATTGTAAATACAAATATGAAGAGTTAGGTTTTTTTAAAGCAGAACATTTTCTACTGCAGTGTAGAGTTTTGTTTGCCAAGGTGGAGGTCCGTGGGGCACGGAGTAAATCAAATAAACACAGTTGAAGGGAAAAACAAAAATTAAGCCACACACGACAACACAAACACAACACTCAGACGGCATTGAGAGGACAGAGACACAGTGTATAACATGTAAGAATGAAAAAGCCCACATACACACGCGTGATATGACACAACCTGAAGAGAGAGACAACAACAACAACACAGAGGCACATCAGACAACAATGTGACCCACTGTTTCCGTTCAATCTTCTTCAGTGTATGTTTATTAGTTATTGACACAGGAAACGAAAACTGGGTTATTTTCACTTGAGCTGCCAAGACTGTTTAAACATGTGCACGTCATCATGGACGCGCTCTTACACAGACACATACCCACAAGTGTATAAATATTTGTGCATATTACTCATTATGGGTATATATCACACAGCAATGCCATTTGCTTTCTAGTTTCTTTTTAAACATCTTTACAAATGTACATTGAGTTTGTTGCTTTTTTATGCAATAGGTAGGATATTGTGCTGAGGTTAGGTTTCACAGGACAAAATCCCTCACAAATAAAGATGCCATTTCCTACCCAAAGCTTGACGTTTAGATTTAAACCTAACCATAGCTCAATCGTTTGCATCATGCCATATTCAAAATTGACAGCACACTTTTAAGGCACAGAGAAGACTCTTCATAGGTGACACTTCTGTAGAAAAACACTGTGGAAGTGGTGGTGTATATCTGTGATTTGAAGTCATGCATAGTGTGTGCAGTTGCAGCTGTGTTAAAGTGGGTGCTGCAATGGTGTAGAGTCATTTGTGCAATTGTAAAACATGCTACAGTACATCATCGAGAGATCAATATATCGATATGTTTTCAGATGACTAGGCTATGGGATTCTTTATTTTTAAATTTTGTCAGTGTTACCTCTGGTCTATGGTTTGATCCAGGAGGAGGTGGAGTTTGCATTGAGGTCCTGCTGTAACAGAGACCCTTCCATCTTATACCAATCCTCAGTCAGAGGGGAGTCTGGGCTGGGTGCCAGGGCTGCTGCCTCTACTTTGTTGTCAAAAGGGGGTGTTGAAAGTTTGGAGGGAGTGTGAGGGAGTGTTTTGGTGCAGGTTTGCGGCAGTGGTGGTGGTTGGATTGCAGTAGTAAATGAATGAAGGTGTCAGGTTTAATGAGCACAAATATAATGTACATGGGGTAAAAAGAAAGGAGGGAGTTCCAATTTTGCACAAAGGAAAACAAGAGGGGTAATGAGGGCATGGGTTTAAAGATGGGGCAGAGGGGGAAGGGAGTCAGGAGGGTCAATGTGGTGCAGGTTAGAGATGGTAAGTCATTGCAGATGGGAAGAGGCAGGCCAAAATCAAAAGGAGGATGTTAGGCAGGAGAGAGAGAGAAAAGAGAGAGAGAGAAACAGAAGTGACGAGAAGTAAATTAATGCATGGTAAACTGTCTGAGTCCAGAAAACAGAGAAAGACAGAGATCATTTATGAGCATGAATTCATGTGGCAGCATGTGGCACAGAACAAAATTCACAGACAATGCAGAAATATGGAAGACAGAACTGAGGCCACGAGAAGAGAAAAAGGAGTGGAGGGACAGAAAATCTTCTCTGACAGAAGAAATAAAATATGATAGCAAGCAGTGATGGAAACACAGACAACATGAATGTGAAGAGGTGGAAACAAATATAGCAGCAGAAGAGCTAAGTGTATATGCATGTGTTATAACTGTTAGACAGTGTATGTGTGTATGCTTTCCTGCTAGCTGTGATGTTGAGCTTCTATTTGTACTTGAGGCTTTAAAGGTCAGTTTCATGTCTGCTCTCCCATTCAACACATGTTTTCTAAATATCTTGTTCTAATAGACCTGTGTGGACTTCACATAGGTGAATCAGCAGCACACTGGCCATATAGAACATATGTTAATGTCGTGCCTGGCATCTTTCTGTGTGGACCTGTTTATGTAAGACGGGCATGTTTATGTATTCGTATCCTGGCGTGAAACGTACCTTTCCGCACATTCCCATCTGTGGCACGGAATTCCCTGGTGTTGAGCAGGAAGCAGGCGCGGTCCTGCTGGTAGCGTTCTCGGGTAGGTCCTCGTCCAATGGGGCTCCTCTCATCTGGGCTCAACACCTGGTCAATGGTGGGGCAGTCTTCATTAGCCAAGGCAGCCGAGGCTGCATCCCCATTCTGCTTAGAATCTATAAGAATAGTGAAGTAGAAACACAGAGAAGATGGCTTTTATCAGAAAACTATTGAGAACAGTCTGTGGTGAGTAATGCTTTCAAGCATACATGTGTATTAGTTTGTGTCACCAATGAGTTCATAACAATACAATTGTTTTATTTACAGGTTGGTAATTTTAGCTCTGTTAAAAGACACAAAGCTGGGAGAATAGCTGAGAAATAGGATTATTAACAGAAAATGATGATACGATACGATGTTAAGTTTTTAAATCACTGAAACCTGATAAAGACCAGTGCTAAAGCAATTTCTTCAATGATGACTTTGGGGAAACATCAACAATGGTTTGCAAATATAGCACCTAAGGCTGTTCTCTATTTATTCTGATTCTATAAATGTTCATTAGCTGTTAATCAGACAAACACATCATCTTGCTAATTGTAACTTGCTACATTCTAAAAGGCAAATATTTATTCAAATGCAATAAATATAATCTTTAAATCGGGCCTTCAAATATGTGCATTAATCACCAGACATGACCATTACAGACAATACAAACATTTTCACTGAGACATTCTGACAAAATACCACATGTCATTGAGCAAGTATGTTATTCTGTATGAGCATGTAGTGGTGATACTATGAGGAACTCTTGGAGCCAGACAAAATGTTGCTTCCTGCTACAAAAATCTACTAACATGACCTACAAGAAACCTTTTAGCCTTGAAGAGAGCCAAGCAGACAGGATGTAGTAAAAGCACCGATGAAACCAATATTTTCTGGCTCACTGATGACTAAGGCAATAAAGTAATACATTAAATATACATTATTGCTGCATGTAACTGATGGTGGATGCTGCAGCGGCATGTAAAGAGCCATGAACTCTCTTCCTGATTGTAAGGCTAATGGCAGAGACAAATATGTGAAGTCAGCACCAAAGTGAGATGCTTTAGACTGTTTTAAAGGATAATTGACATAATTTTCCTTAAACACTGTTTGGTCTGTGTTCTTCATTGACAGATGAGTTCCTTAAGGCAACAGCAGACCTATCAGAGGATCATACATTAAACGCGAGTTCTGATGGCCCATTGATTTATCCAAGGTGGATTCAGATTCAACTACATACTACTCCCGCTGCTTTATTTATTTATTTATTTTTGACAATTTGGCATTACCGCGTGTGTATGTGTGCACCTAGAACTACTGTCAAAGTAGTAAAGTTATGGTAAATTCATATTTCTCAGAAGAATGCTGGTTAGTTTTAACCAATTTGCTTTGACTGTAAAACTTTAACAAAACAACTTGAACATTAGTCAACATTAAAAAAATGTCGCATATAATTCTTCATGCTCATAGCTTTTTTTTTTCTAGCTGTTAATATTTTGCAAGGGTCTTAACATGAAAAACTAAAGATCTCACCTCTGTTAATCTCTATAATTTCTTCTTGGGCAAGTGGACAATCACCCCCTAATCCTCCAGATCCCATCACTCCACCTAGGACATTTCCTAAGATCCTTTGTGGTGACGCTGTAGCCATTGCCAGGGCATCTGGCTTGCAATAGTTGGGGGACCCTGGTTGGGGTGCTCTGGGGATATGTTTGTTCTTCTTTTTGGGCAGCTTTTGTTTGGCCATGGCCAGAGAGTAGTACATGCCGAAGTTGTTGACAATGACTGGTACTGGCATAGCAATGGTCAGCACACCAGCCAAGGCACACAGCGCACCCACCAACATCCCTGACCACGTCTCCGGGTACATATCTCCATAGCCCAGTGTGGTCATAGTCACAACAGCCCACCAAAATCCAATTGGGATATTCTTGAAGTTGGTGTGGGCACTGGCCGTTGGGTCATCTGGATCTGCACCAATTCTTTCAGCATAGTAGATCATTGTGGCAAAGATGAGGACACCAAGGGCTAAGAAGATGATGAGCAGGAGGAATTCATTGGTGCTGGCACGAAGGGTATGGCCAAGGACACGGAGACCCACAAAGTGGCGGGTGAGCTTGAAGATTCGGAGGATACGGACAAATCGGACAACACGGAGGAAGCCCAGGACATCCTTGGCAGCTTTGGAGGACAGGCCACTCAGGCCCACCTCCAGATAGAAGGGCAAGATGGCGACAAAGTCAATGATGTTGAGGGTGCTTTTGAAGAATTCAAATTTATCTGGGCAGAAGGTTACTCGCAGCAGGACTTCTATGGTGAACCAAATGACGCACACACCCTCCACGTATGTCAACCAGCTGTCAGTCACCACCTCGTATGCTATCTCCTCACGGGTCGTGTTGCCCACCGTGATGTTCTCTGTCTTGTTGATGATGGTGTTGAAGGCCTCATGAGTCTCCATGCAAAAAGTGGAGATGGAGATGAGAATGAAGAATAGGGAGCCAAATGCCACATACTGAAAGAAAGGAAGATAGCAGCAAACAGAAATAAAGAGAGGAAGAGAAAGCAGAAAAAGAGAGAAGGAGACAGAGTAAGTTGCAAATCAGGAAAATCCACCAAGGCAAAGAGAACCCAAAAAAGCATAAAGAAAAACTACAGCATTGGAGCAGTTTGAAACCTTAAGCCAACAGCAGAGGAAGACAACAGTACAAATCTACTGTATTAAAGTGGGCGAACTGTATAGAAAATGTCAGTGAGGTCTTTGTGCTATTGGCCCATGGATTTTACACCCGAACTGGATTTGTATGGGCAGCCCTGTAACAGAGGGTGGGCAAGTGAACCTTCCTTGCAAAGGACCTCAGCACAATTTGACGCATTGTGAGTCCAAGGTCAATTAGACTCATTAGGTCTAAGCAAATTACATCTGAGAGACATAAATGATTGTTATTGTCAAGAGTGAAACCATAAAAAAATGAGCTAGCATTTTCACGTCCTTTGAAAAAAGATGAACTACTGTTCAAATTAGAAAATGGTTATACATATTTAAAAATGTCTGATTTTAATATGTATCTTTCAGTTTTAACTGTATAATGCACTAATGTTAAATTTGAAGCATATTAATTTGAAGCAAATACATCTAAACATCCTCTTGCCCAAGAAGCTAAGACCTGGATCTCAAACCAAACATCTAATAGTTCTGGCTCTGAGAGAAGTGCATAAGCAAAATTACAATGCATTATTGTAAGCAAAAATCCATAACAAATCATGATGCTACTAATTTGGAGTAGTAAGCTAGACAGAAGACAGAATAGGATAGAGGGATGAAAAAGAAATAGAACTGTAAAGTATGGAGATAAATAAATAACTGATTTGTTTGCTGTAGTCCAGTAAACAAGTGAGAAATCCCACACTTAAGTCAGCTCACTGTGATCTGTGTTGTAAGTGTCAAAACATGATTTGGTCGAAGTTGAGCTGCAGTTTTACAGGTGTAGAATATGATGTCAGACCCTGCAAATCAACAGTTCACTTAAAAAAGGTTAGAGCTTTTATTTTTAATGGACAGAAAGTCTATCAACACTGATACAGTTTTTACATGCACAACACACAACAATAGCACCTGCTCTTTCACTTGATTGATGGTCTAAGCAAGCTGAAGTGCTTCAGGTAATATTAACATCATATCATTATTTGAGCTGTCTGTTTAAATTAAACTTTAATTTTTTTTGATCTGCAACATTGAAGTTTTATATAATATGAATTAATAGCACAAACACAAGATGTCTGAATGAAATCCTGCCCAGCTCCATGTGTGCTTGTTCACTTCCAAAACTTCCTGCCCTCGGGGTGAAATTCCTGGACAGAAAGCCAAATTTCAGCTAAGTAATCCCACCACAGAGATGTCTGTAGCTTTGTCACCGGGTTTGTTTTTTCACTTTTCTCATATTTTCAAAGGAACTTTCTGCAAGCTTTATATGTCCCCGTTCAGATTATTCTACTGTAGCCCATTCAGTGGTCACTGATTCAGTTACTGTAGCGTGATAACACCAGTATGTGTGTGTGTGTGTGTGTGTGTGTGGTCACTGCGCAATCTTTCCCTGTTGAGGTCCATTCCTACAAGCCTGGCAGCATATTTATAGATGCAGTACACTTTGGGCTTTATCAACTAAATAATAAAACACAGACAGTGCCTGAAGAGCAAAAGAGAAAGGTAATTCAAACTTGAGTGGGGTCCATATATATAAGAAGCCTGAGTGCCTTTAGTGTATTGTGTGTGTCACCATGTTTTTTGGACGTTATGCACTTACGTAATATCAAGAACAACATAGACGAGGAATCCTTATAGCCAAGCAAATGGAGGGGACCAGTTTGGGATATTTTTCTTGAAAGCTCTTGCTTCCCTCTCCCAGTTTTTCTTTGAATTGAAAATTGGATGAGAGCCTACACATATTTTCGTGCCTTCGTGACAGAAACAGACTAAGCAGAAAACACAGGACTCTGAGCCAATGTATTTATTGAGGAAATTAGCTGACAAGCATTTAGGAAAAGGAATGACCTTCCAGGAAAGTCAGGCATGGAACAGAAGTCAATGTCCAATCAGTTGTTATTACACTGTATGTAGGACATAATGTAAATAGAAACTGCTATTCAATTTTTTTTTAAAGAGATCAATTCATAACATTAATATAAAGCCATTTTCCTCCCCCTCTCATCTCTTGCCCTCTCCCCCATTGCTCTTCATCTCTTTTTCCTACCTCCTCTACGTTTCTCACTAGTTGGTGTCTGACCTACTTTCTCAAATTGCTGCATTGCTCCCCCCTCTGTATCATAAACACACACACACGCACATTGAGGTTCTCAGTCCCCCTCCTACTGTACCTCTACCTCCATACTAGCCCCCTGTCCCAGGGAAGCAGAACTAGCAGGCACTGATCAGGCAGCTCTGTGGCTCATTGGCTGAGCACCAGAAAATCTTAACATGTACAAAATCAGCAACATTTAAAGTTTGCTTATTTTTTATTATTATGGTCCCATTATTTTTTTTATTTATTATTGTAAAAATACTATTACAATCAAAATGATTCTTTACAATGACATTAATGCTGTACAGTAATATAAAAAGATCAGCACATATAATAAGAAATCTGTCCTGTTGCACTGATTTTTGAATGCTGTTACCACACATGCACAAACAAAAACCACACACAGAGTACAAAACACATAAAAAGTGGCAAAACTGCAGTTACATCATATCTTCTATGTAGGCTACACAGGTGGAGACACAGGAGGGGGTGGACCGGGAGAGGGAGACCAGACGATGTGGATCCATGCGTATAGAAGCACAAAGGAAGAAGTTGAAGCAGTCCAACAGAAAGGACAGAGTGTGGTAAAAGTAAGGAAAGGCGAGGACCGAATGCCAAAATAGTGAGTGAACTACAAAGCCTGACAGAGGAGAGCTGAGATTCACTAAGCTAAACTGCAATCGCTCATCGTTCTGATGATCTCAACGTGATGTGACTGTGTCATAAAAAGGGAACTTTTAAAAGGACAAGGAAGACAAAGACAACACGTCAGAAATGATGCTGAGAAGAATTGAAAGAAAGAGAAGGAACGCTATCAGGAGATTGATGGCTAATAGAAAATGACAGGCCTGAGCCCCAAAGCAACTTCTGTCAACAATAGAGGAAGTTCTGTGTGTATTTAGTTTTTATCTCAGTCTGTAAAAAATAAAATTATTGTAATCTTGATTTCTGCAGGACCTTGCAATGAATAAGTTGGACTAAAAGCTGATTAGTTGTATTATAAGTCACCCAGAAAGAATACAGAATAAGCTGCAGTGATGTACCAGACATTACAAAAGCAAAGGCCTTAAGATTGTTCTCATAATATAATTTTTAAAAAATTCTTTAGTAAATTTGTCTGCTGACCTGATTGTGTACAACCAAAAACAGTGTCTTAGGCTGAGCTGACAGTAAATGGGAACCAGAGTTTTAATAAAGTTAAAGCTACATTAAAATAACTGTAGCTAAGCATATTGTTCATAAGGTTCATCATTCACTTTCTAAACAGAGCAGATTAGTTCGAACTTTGTCCCCACCACAGATTTTATGTCTTCCTGCAAGAAAATGATTTGTGAGACCATCCAAGTCAGCTCCAAAGATGAGAAAATATAGGCAAACAAGGTTAAAATGGAAGAGAAAACATAAAACCGGCTATTTAGCTGATGAAATATGCAAAATAAAGGAGTTGAGCTACAGTGTTGATTGGATTTATGCAGACCCTTGTTTAATTTTATATTCTATATAAAATAAATGCAATTTGCACATGTTTTCTTAAATAAACACAGCAATGAACCTTGAACTATTGTTTTTTACTCAGACATAAAACAATTAACATAAGCCCACACCACAGCAGCATTTTCTGTCTCTTCTTGTTAAGCTGGTGCAGTAAAAATACAGTCAGGGCACATTAGATTTGTGATGCAACTGCAAACCCTCTACTGATTTGTGGATCTCTTTCTCTAAATCTACCTTTGGTGTTGGGTGTTTTTACAGATGGGGAAATCTTATACACACAGGAAATACCGCATCTTTCTTTTGATCTCAAAAACAGATAGTGAAATACAAAACGTGTTCCTGAACAACAAATGCAGGGAAGGTTTGACTTGACAGTGACAGCTTAAACAAAAAGTCAAACCATCACTCAGGTATGAGAAGGGCAAAATTAAATATGGGTCACACTTAATGTTGACGTGCTAAGTGCAGCTTTACTCTATTTGCTGCAATTAATTTGCCTGTGCAATCATTAAATTAACAATACAATACTGGTGTAGATATTTATGGTTTCTGTAATTAAATCAAACAGTGTTTCAAGATGGCAGAGCACAGAGGATTACACTAGATCTGAACATCAAATCAATATTGATCAATCCATCATAGCAGCTAGTCTTCTTTGAATACGCAGCAGCATACCAAGCAGAGATCTGTGTGCGTGTGTGTGTGTTTGTGTGTGTGTGTGTGTGTGTGTAGAGGGATTTTAAAAATCTCCAACTGCTTGAACATTTATAAACTGTTCTCAAAGCATAACTTTATGTTGTATTTAAGTGTGGACAAGTCAGTGCGTGTACTGTATGTGCCTATGTATACAAGTGTTGGCCTTAGTGCCTGGCACAAGTGTCTGTGTGTGTGTGTGTGTGTGTGTGTGTGTGTGTGTGTGTGTGTGTGTGTGTGTGTGTGTGTGTGTGTGTGTGTCTGTGTGGATATGACTCACAATGTGAGAGAGACCGCCTATGGGGTTAGGAGATGTGTGCACACACTTGATGATCGCCGATAGCGAGTGGTTGGTAGCCACATGAGCTCTGCAGTGAGGTGTTATAGAGGGATGAGACAGAGGAAAAGAAAGAGGTAGAGGAAGATGATAAAAGGAAGTGTAGCACTTCACACTTATTTATCTCCTCAGGCACTTGTCTCTGCTTTCTCCCTTCATCCTTCTTCTCACTGCAACACCAAGGTATGTATGCGCACGTGGTCTGGCCTGCACAGTCATATTAGTGCTCTAAATATAGTGTTCAGAGGCACCCTGTAATCATTGTGAGAATCCTAATACATTAAATTCCCTACAGTAAAGCTACCAAGTGTGGTACCTTCAGCCAAATGACCTTCAAGGCCCAAAAGGGACTCTCTCATTCTGTAGACCCCTAGATTAGATTTGGAAAGATCATCAAAATAAATTTAAAAGAGCAGGAGTCAGAGACGGGGAGGGAAAGGAAGCGAAGTAAATGAGAAAGGGCCATTGAGAGAGAAGGACAGAGAGAGGGAGCGAGAGAGTGCAACTGTGAAAGGAAGTTGACGATAGAGCGTGATAGATTGTGTTTCAACGGATGAATGTGGAGTGGAGGAATGAAAGGAAATGAGATGGAAAGACAAGGAGAGAAGAGGAGACAATGATGTGAAGCTCACCAATTGGGGGTAGAGGGTTGGGGGCAGCATCAAGAGAGTAAGAGTGCAATAAGGAGATAGAGGAGAAGAATGGAGGAGGTGTTGGGAGAGCATGAATGTTAGTGATATAACAGAGCAAAGATTGTTGGAGGTGATATTAGCACTACAGGCGTTTTTGCATGCACGGCGGTGTGCTGCGCTCTTCCTTAACGGGACCCTAGTGGCGCTGTGTTTACTGCGGCACCATCGAGAAGGGCTTTATCATTACAGTATTACCACAGCCCTGCCTGGCTCTCTGTCACCATGACAACCACTGCGTTAGCCTCTGCTTTCAGGCACCAAGGACAGGACTAAGCCAAACACTGCTCCTACAGCTGGAGTAGCAGGGCTGAATGTAGAAGAGCAAGAGCCAAATTGTGATTGTTCAGTCTGGCTGCTGACTGTTCAGTGACAGATTTGACATTTTTCAGTTCAGGGGTAAGTGACCTTGACAGAAATGCAAAGACAAATGAAGGATTTCTTTTCTTTTGTTCCATGTCCATTCATAGTGATGTTTAATCAGCAACAGTAAGACGAACAGCACTTGGTAAGACGTGGAACGTGCAGTCGTTCCCAGAGGGCAAAGCAAATGGACAACAACTGCTGCATAGTCAGCAACGATAAAAAGACATTGAAGGATGATCTGAGCTCTGCACGTGAATGAGGCATGAAAAATGAACATTTAAACTTTGTAAAATACAGAACATTCTCCTGGAAGTCAAAGCAAGCAGTGAGTTAGACTGGGTGATTAATCTATTATCTTAGCAGAAAGACTGGCCATCACTCAGAGATTTGCAAAGTGGCCGCTCGGCGTGCAGTGTGAGTATAACCTTGGCTAAGGCACAGGACCATCAATGCGGTTATATTCTGACAAACACTGCAGAAAAATGTTGGAATTGATGGATCTGCTACTTGAGAGAATACAAAAAGACATGAACCTAAGAGTCAGACACTTTTGGTCAAAACAAAAAGGACTAAAATGTCAAAAGAGAGGAAGCTCCCTTCAGAGACATGGTGTGGGAAATAAGCACCAAAACTCAGTGGAAGGGCTTAGAGAGGGAAGGAGAGGTCTTCCCATTTTTAAGGTTCTGTTTGTTTCTACATGTTAAATTATGGATTACGTTACTGGCTTTTAGCCGTTTGTGACTCTCAGTGTCCAGGTGTCCTCATGTGAGTTTAAGTTCTGCTGCCAAGGTCCATACAATGTTTGTGAATATTAACGCCAGCTACACTGTTCAGACCGTGCACAGTTAACGTCACACAGACAACCACAACATGTGCTTCACTTTACAACTGCAGTAAACTATGACTTTCATTAATTTGATGAATTATATAAACATACGTGAAAAAAGGGGGCATGGTGGTTCAATGGGTAGAGCATCGGGTTGAGATGCAGAAGGCTGGGGAATCGAATCCCACCCCACCAGGTGTGGCCACCTTGGTGCCGGTCCCAAGCCAGAATAAAATGGTAGGGATGCTGCAGGAAGGGCATCCGGTGTAAAAAAAACTCCAAATCAAACTGCCAAATCAACGTGCGGAACAGGTTTTGCTGTGATGACCCCTGAAGGGACAAGCAGAAAGCCGTTGATCTTTGATACAAACATACAAGATAATTCTGTGGCTTAGATGTTGAAGTAATCTGAACTGCAACATCCACAGTGGAAGATCAAGCAAAACCTCATCTTTTCTTTCATGTCATATCATCTCTATCAAATTGAAGGAAGACTTTGGACATTTTTAGAAACACACTTGTTCTCCCTGTTGCCAGAAGTTAGATAGGCTGAATTGTACTACACATTTAAAGGCCGCTACACACTTAGCTTGGCCTCCTGGATAAGAATTATTCCAGCACATACATGATTTTTTGACCTGTTTCACATGTAACTCTCTGTATCCAAAAGGTCAACGAAAAAATAATTTCAAAATGTTGATGTTTCCTTCAAATTTAAGGTGTATGTATCAGCATGTTTTTAACAGTTTTACCTGACACAGTAGCAGAAACAAATAATTATCAAAATAAAGAGATAATTCTAAGAGAAAACTTTTTAATCAGTAGATAATTTCAGGACTTAATCAGTTGCATTCCTGCTCTTTGTTGAGAGTGTTGGCTCTATCATTAAGACCAGTTTAGATTTTAAGATGCACTGATCCAAAGAAGTATCAAACTCATGTGACTCTTTCTTCCCCTCTAGGCCTCTTCCTGTCCCAGAGGAACTGCAGTCATGTCACAAAAGAAAATGCAAGCAAAATAGTTGGAGGACGCTGGTGTCCAGGACAGGTAGTTAAAGCAGTGAGGAGCATCATATTGTGGCATCTGCCTGTGCTGCTTGGCTGCATATGCACAAAAATTGTTGTCATATGCTATGAGAGTTTTATACTGTGTGTACGTATAAGCCTTATCGAACAAATGAATGCAGGAGAAGATGAAGGAGGAGGAGCGATTGAGGTTGGATGGAGGTTGACCTTAGAGATATAATTAGCTCCTGCTTTGGGTAATCCTTGTGTAGAATTTATTTTCTGAGAGCTGGAAACACTCTCTGAGGTGAATGCTCTTGGAAGTGATCCTGGTAACATTTCAATCACAACACAGACATCTGTTTCAGAGATTCCCTGAATGACTCAACTCCTTGACACACTACTGTTAAATCAGTAAGCTGTCTCTCATTCTTTCATACACACACACACACACATACACATCTGCTTCGATATGTTACAGTGCCGTATCTGCTCTGCAGCGTTCAGGTCCCCTCCATTTCGTTCACACTGCAGTCCTGTCAAACGTTTCTGAACATTGTGTGGAGGTGAGTGAACTGTACACGTGTCTGCTCCCTCTCTCCTGCTTTGTATTCACTCCAGATTACTGCAGCATAGCATGTGCGTTTGTCCTTGCAACACAGCTCCTCTCATTCTCAGTCGATACTCCTCTTTTTTCTCCCCCTTCTCACCCCTTTCTCCATCTGTCCTCTCCTGTCCTAGTTGTATTGTCCGAGACACATAAAGCAAGTCACTGTTTTATTAGCTGTGATGACCTATTACCTCTCTGTTCCTTGTTCCAACCCCTCTTCTGTCTTCTTTGCTCTGTGCTTCAGTAATTGTCCATAATCTACCTCATTCCTCCATCGTAAAAGAGAAAAAGAAACATCATGGGAATGTATAAAGCTGCTCGGGGTTTTAGAAATATAGTTGTGAAGTTACTGAACATTCAAATCTCATCAAAGCTGCACAGGACAATTCTGAAACACTCCCAAATCAGATTTCTAGACTTTTATAGGTTACATTTCCTTTCAAAGTGGTCATTCAACTGTACACACACTCCACCTCCACTTCACTGCTACTTGGACAGGAGGGACAGTCACAAGGAAGCAGATGGTCGCACAGGAATTGTCCCAGTGACGCCCTCCAATGTCATATTCCAGAGAAATGAGAAGGGATCCAGTTTGTAGTGCTAAAGGATGACGACACTCTACCAACCCTGGACACACGCTCAAAAAACTGTATTGAAACAGATGTATTGATGCAGCAGATTTGTTCTGCAATACGTTTCATAAACAGTTACTGCTTTAATACTTAGCTGGTTTTCTTAAAGCTCTCTCACTACAAATGTAACCTTTTTGTTTTTCAAACTAAATAAGACATTAACAAAACTAAAAAATTCAAAAAAGAGCTAAATCTGTTTATTGATTTAATGAGCAAATCAATCTGCAAGTATTTTGATAAACTAATAATTGTAATGTCAAAGATAATATAGTTTCACATTGTGAGGATGTGCTGCGGTACTTTGTGTCATATGATAATTAACTGCATGTTTTTGTTTCATAAAGATTTTATTTTAAGAAATATTAGTGGCCATTTGTCGTATATTCTGACATTACAATTAATAAAACATTGTTAATGAAACCGTGAAAATAATCTGAGAATTCAATTGATAAAAATAACGTTAGTTGAAGTAAAGACGAAATAATAAAAAAAAATTGCAAATTGCTTTTTCTGATATGACATTTAATTGTAAAAATATTTTTTTAAACAATATTCAAACATTTGTGGGATAATTGTTTATAATTGTGAACAATTATCTGATTAATCAATTAGCAAATTAGTAGAACAAAGACATTTTACAATTGTTCATCTGATTAGGTAAAGCCTGATTAGGTAAAGATGTACAATAGTTGATGTACGATGACAGGATGCTATATTTCCCTCGGCTTGATAAATAAAATGTATAATCCTTGGAGTTATTAAAGGTTGTCTAGATAAAACAATCTTTTTGAAGGAGTCACCCACCTGACTATCTGCCATTTTATTAATTAAAAACGGATTGATTAAAACTTGCTGATTAGTCAATAATGAAAATATTTTAGTTTTTTACCATAAAAAGAATTTACAAAAAGCATGTGTACAGTTGAACCTGTCAGCGGATTAACATTCAGATATTGATCTAGGTCTTAGTAAAATGCGTGTATTTCGGACATGTATGTATGTATGACGGTGATCTGCAGGGTTACATATGAGAAATGACGTGATTTATCGGCGTTCTGTAAGTGTGAGTGCGTAGCTGAATGGTTTATGGGCAGTTACACTCACAGCGTATGGGCCAGTGTGTAAAGGTGAGTGCGCTGAGAGTGATTTATTCTGAGCCAGGTGTTTGACAGGGTCAAATGTAAGATGCATGTTGTAATGGAAGTGGGTAAATGTGTTTCTATAACACGTTAAGTCTTTTTTTAGTCACAGTTATGTGCTGGATATTGCTCTTGAATAATTGACTGTCTTGATGCGGTGAAAGGACATTTGATTCAGCAGGCAATTAAAGACACTTTCTGTCTTAGTATGAGCACACTGTTCCTTGTTTGTTTACATATACATGTGCTTATGTGTGTGGCACTTTGTGCAACTAAACTACACAATACACTGCCCTCTTGTGCTTTTTGACGAGATTTGCCCCATTTAGGGAATTCAGAGTCCCACCACTGTAATCGGCTCTGGCACAGTGTGAGCACTCCACCATGCCAGCGTCCTGAATTGTTTCAATTCCAGAGCATAAGAGCAACGTGTCCAGGATTTACCACAAGGTCCAGCTAATTGACTGTCTGCACAGCGGTGTGTAGTGCTGAATCAGCACTTAACCAGCATGGCTAAATGGGCCAAGTAAGAGAGAGAGAGGAAGAGAAAAGACCTCTGAGAAGGACATAAGGAGAAGAGGAAGAAGAAAGATGATTATTATTAAAAATGTAATATGGTCTTTAAAAGGTCCAAATCAAACAGTGACTTCTTTCTGGAGTGGTTTTTGCTTATTCAACACTGAGAGCCCGTCCTTGTTATGAGACATCAAGCTTCTATCCAGTAATGCTTCGCCAACAGACAGTGCTCAAGTTACAAGGCAGCAAGGGGAGGTACAGTGACTTCAGAAAATGCAAACACAACATGAGAAGTCCTGTGGTACAAAACCTTGTCAGGGAAAATCCAAACAGAATATGATACATTTACCACCTGCATTCAGCAGCTCCAGCTTGAGGTTTACTTTTATTAACTTGGTTACCACATAAGAAGACCTTCCGTCATCCTATTTTACTTTATAAAGACAGGTTTGGTGCTTTAGTTATTATCAGACTGGAATGTCCACAATATTGCTATATTATAAATATTGCTTCTGTGCTGAATGATCATAACAACAGTCTCATCCTCTCAACAGAAATGGAGGGATGGATTTGCCACCACTAAATGAAATTAAGACCTCCTTTCCCTTTTTTCACTATTTTCAGATGGAGCCCACTGGGAGAGGAAAAAAAACAGAAATGGGCCTTTCAGCAGGCTTGGGGTTTTCAATGGACAACTTGGAACATGGAAACCTCTGTGCAGTTAAGACCTTTCAACTTACAAAAGAGCACTTGTTGTTACTTTTTTAAATTAACAAGAAATTATCTCAGTTTCACATCATTGCTGACACTAGGACACTGAAAGTTGGAGGTTTCAGGACAATAGTAGTGTTAGCCGTGATGTTTACTGTTCCTAAATTGTACAGGGCACACAGAACAGACAGGACTGCTCAAATAATTCAGTCACCTTTCCCTTAATTCTCAATGAGCTCAGACCAGGAATGAGAGGTACTGTACAAGGAACTACATGGCTCCACAACAAACAACACTAGTCAGAGACTATTCAAAATCAAAAATGACCTAGTCTACAGTAGAAATGAGTGTATTAATACTGGTTTGATTAGGACAGCCTACTTTATTGAAAAGAAAAGGTACAACCATTCAGAAACAGGTGTTTAAAGTGAACAGTTGGATAATTAAACCTTTCTTTCCCCTTAAATTGTGATGCTACACCTGAAAAAATGGTAACGTCACCCAAACCCTGCCCCAGCAACTCAATACCATACCTATATATAAACACCCATCGGTACATCTTTGTTTTCATTTTGTGTCCAGTCCAGTGATTTTCCATCCAGAGATGACCTGTTCTGAGGCCGTCCTGTGCAGTGGCAGGTCACATTTGTGTTTATGACAGCATTACTTTATGAAAACTGAACACTGTAGAACAGAACAGCAAACAATGAACCCAAAGGCATGACTTTCAGGGAGAGGGCACAGGGGGTGCTCTGGACATCTCATGGTGAATCAAATACAGGAACAAAAACTCAGATTTGGAAATGGGGCAAAGGGGCATCTTGTACATGCTGAGCTACAAATGGTGTTTTGTCAAAAGATTGCTGACAAAGACAACTGTGCCCTTCTGGTGTGAAACTGGAAGGGACCAGAGCACAACTAAACCTGTGGGACAGCTATCAGTATACAGGACTAATACTCCTGAGAGGTCGTTTTACCAGATACATGAAATATCTTTTTTAAAGAAAAAATCCTGCATCTCATATTTTTATGTATATGCTAGAAGTTATTTGCAAATTCTTTCAAGGTAATCTTTATTCACAGTTTTGACATTTATAATGTTGTAAAACAACTCTCTAACTTCAACTATCAAAACATTATATTCCCCATGTTAGTTAAACCACATATAATTAAGCTGCTGAGTAGCAAGCGATTGGTTCCCTTTATCTCTGGCTCAATAATTAAACAATAAGCGCATTTAATCTATAATAGTGGACTCTGGGTTGTTCAATAAGAATCCTTGTCATTTTGGTCCATTAAAGTATAAAATTGTCAAAACAGGCCAAGATTGAAATCTGTCAAACATGATATAACAGCTCCTTGTCGTCTCAGCTGCACTGTGAGATCTATGTCAGCCAGGCCTGGATCAATAAAGAAATCAGATGCAAATCGTTTTTTATAACACCTCATCAGAAACATATACATCCATAAATTTTGTCAGTGGGTCAACGGTCATGTTATCGTCCAGCCGAGTAGAAAAAGCCCCATAAGAATTCTCAGATTGTAAAGGGTGATATAGGGAGAGAATGGCTTGAAAACTGACAAAAAGACACAATAATCAATAAAATATCAATCAATAGGCAGGCGGGAGGGCCGGGGTAGGAAAATTGGATGGTTCAAGCCGTCACAGATAATCGAAGATGCTAAGACAAGGGTCCCCACCCCCATCATGCAACGTCTTTCTCTCTGTGGCTGTCACATTTTCCCTGTTTATTTCAGAACCCCTCTTTCTCAGTTCCTTTTCCCTCCATTTATTCCCACAATCTCACCCCTTCTCCATTTCCTTCACTCTGCCTTCTCACTCCCACCCCCTCCACCTCGTTTCTATTCCTCCAGTGCTCCCCCTCCTCTCTACCGTGTCTACTGCAGCAGAAAAGCCAGCACAGACACCAGCGTGTGTGTGTTTCTACATGTGTGTGATACTAAGGCAGATCTATGCAGGAGCCAAACGTGATCAGGAGCAAAGAAGGAAGTGAAATGTTCAAATTCAAAAGAAAACACTCTGCATGTCCATCGAACGTTGATCAAAAAATTGATTGCTGATGCGTTACATCACACCCATGCAAACTAACCCCTTTAAATCATTACACTAACATCTTCCCTTTATTTCCTCTCATCTCCATCCTACTCCCTGTCTCTCGTTCATCTGTCTTACTGTATTTTCATATCAGCATATCATTTTTTTTCTGTCCTAGCCTGTCTTCACCTCTCTGTCTTCCCTCTTCACATATAATTTGCATCTCATAGGAGATGAACCAAGAGGTTCTGCTACATTGGACAGAATACTTTTAGAACGTTTGAAAATCGGGAAAAAAAACAAGTGATGTGGGTCACATCGCTGTCTGACGTATAAGACCGGCATATTACGCGTATAGAGGGAGATGGGGCTGCATTCTCCCACAAATAGACCAGCCAGTGAAATGAATCCCACCTACTACCTGTTTTGGACTCTGCATAACCCCATTGTGGCATCAGAAACATAACTACCTGCAACCATTACACTCCATGATTGTTAGTACTGTATGATTCATGAGGCCAATGCGACCAATAGATGTGGTGTTAAACTGTAGATTACATAATATACAGCATTCAGCATGAAATCCGTTTACATTTACATTTGAAGCATCTTGTTTGCCCTTTGCATGTCATAATGCTCTGTTGGAAAAATCCAAACACCGAAGCTGCTTCCCTCTCGTGCATTTGCAAAAAAGAACTGTTCCACTGTGAGGTGTTCTGTTGCATGATAGTGAGAAATCAATTCAATTGAAATACAAGTGACAGTTAGCGAGGCACTTCCTGCTTGATCCCAAGTCCAGAGAGGCAGATCAGGTGACCTAAACCAGACTATCTGTCCGTCACAACCAGACACTTTCCTCTTCCTTTGAAGGGATCTGAATCAGATATATGCTGTAGATCTATACATGGTGCCACAAGGTGTGTGTCTGTGTGTTTTTAGGATGACAGAACCTGTCTGCAGCCATTGTCTTCATCTGTAATTGTAAATACTGTAAGTAGCTATTGCTGACTGTGCAGTGATTTGTGTTTTAAATGACTTCCTTCCACACAGACATTTGGGTATCTTTTCAGTGTGAACTGCCCACTGCAGGTGTCTGCTGACTGTCTGGTTTTACATGTGCACCTACAGTATGCATGCACTCACGGTACCTTTGGTACCTATTGGTCCTCAGAAAGAAAGATAGCTCCTACAAAAACCAACAACACAGTGCAACACAAAGATGATCAAACTCTATATATAAAAAAAAACACACACAAATCAAAGCAGCTGTGATCAAGTAGCTGGATTTGTCTGTAACTGGAGGGTCTGAGAAAAAAGAGCCACAAGCTCACTGTAAATGTTTTCATGTACAACGAATCAAAAACACAGTCAGGGTTGTTTGTTACTCTTACACCTGTATGATCAAACGTTTGCTTTTAAGAGGCAAAGCATTAACTATTTACATGAAAACAATAACGGGCATCCCGACATAAGGGGTAACTTAAGCCTTACAGCAATTAAGCCTGTGCGTAAAAGGCATGTAGCATTCAACTGGGACAAGGGGAGGGGGGCAAAAACAATCCGGCAGAGTGTAACACTACCAAGGACAAATGTGGGGAAAGACATGCATTTTAACACTGGCGATTCGGTGTCGTATGAGCCTCCTCAGTGCGGTGCTACAATACAAAAGACTACCATGAAATATGGTGCATTGATGTACATCGCAAACGGACAAATATGATCTAATGAAGGCGTTTGGATGCAGGCGGTGCAGCGGATGCTGCCATTGGCGGCAGATGTGTATTAGACCTGCTCAAGGAGCAGAATACTGCGAAAAAAAATTATGATGGCAACAGAAAAATTGCATTCAATGTGGCTCCAGCTTGCCAGACACATGTAATATATCAAGTTAAAGAGGTGGGGGCGATATGTTTGACAAAAACCTTGGTTGTTACATCAACTAGTACCCATCAACAGATCGCTACCATACCTCTTTCCATTTTCCTATGCTATCAACATTAATTATTAAGTAGCCGAAGTCTATATCCTGCAATTTAATGCATCCTCCACAAGCAAGATATGACACACATACCAACAATTGGTTGCCTTCAGGTAATTACGTTTTTTTCTGTAGTTATGTTGTGAACAAAGTTTTTAAAAGTTTTTTTTCTCTTTTTTTAATCATGACTCAAGCAGTGGTCTGAGACATCATGAGGAAGAATATGCAGTTGTGGTCTACAAAAATAAGTTGGTCCCTCCAGGAGAGACATGGGTAACTCACCCGGGCATATTTGGAGGAATACGGGTCTTCAAACAGTGCCCATATTTTGGGCTGCCAGGTTTTCCACCAGCCCGCTTTCCTTGCGTCCTCCTGCATGCACAGTCTTTTTAAGTCCCCATCCGCACCGCCCAGCGCGGGGTCGTCGTCCGGCGCATCCGGTTCGGGAGTCTCGAAGCTGTCCAGCGCCTCCTCCGCATCCCGGTGCTGACGGTAATTCATCCAGCAACACGCCTCCACGTCCGTCTCATCGATGCCCCAGAACGCCAGCTCCTCTTCGAACAGGGGGCCGCACACATCGTTGGGACAGTGCAACTTCCCAGTGCGGTAATAGTTGAGGATGAAGGAAAACACTGACGGGTGGCGGTCGAAAAAGAACTCGTCTAATTTGGGGTCGTAGTCGAAGTTGCTGAACGCGTCCGGCTCGGTGAGCCACGATAGGCGGGTACCGGGCAACGTTTTTAGGGTGCTCCGGTAGGTCTCATGCCGCACCCCCCCGCAGTTTATCACAATTTTCTCGCTTTCCGACGGACAAGTCATGTCTGCGCTGTAACATGCTTTGTTGGACGACTTGTTCCCACCCTTGCGCCCTTTGAAAGAGGATACACACACCGAACTGAGCATAGAGGACCAGGGGGGAGGGAGAGGATGAGAGAAACCGAAGGGAGGAGGAGGGAGGAGTCTGCGGGGAGAGAAAAGGGCAGAAATTTTAGCAGAAGGGAGAAATAGATGTGGATTATCAACATTGCAATAAAAATTAAGAATCACTGGCTAATAGCAGCTGTATGTGCAATTATTTACTTGGTAATCAGGTGATGGAAGGGCACAACATGACCTTGCGCAGGTGCAGTGGCTGAAAGGGATGGAAATGATGGGGGGGCAAAGATGTTTTTAACACGACATCCTGGAGCCAAAACATGTCTTCAACTTATTAGTGCGTAATATCAAACACAGGTGACTTTGAGCACATTCATGAGTCAGCATCCTCATGGGCTGATTGTTGACGCGTTAGTGATGAGTGGGTTTAAGAAACAGCACTGCTCTGTTCGTTGCCTGGGCACCCAAACGTGTGAGAGAAGGGAAAGGTGACAGAAATGGAAATCAACGAGGGGGGAACTGGGAATTTATCTCCCTGCTTCTTTTCCCATTCTTTGAGAATGCCTCTCTGACGTAAGGTGGCGCAGCACCGTGTGTGTGTGTGTGTGTGTGTGTGTGTGTGTGTGTGTGTGTGTGTGTTTGTGTTAATTGCCTCCCGAGAGTGCGGCGTCCGTACTAATGTTAGATCTCCTCAATCAGCCTATGTGCGTGCTGCACACACTGTTGCAGCCCCCTCCGACCGCTATGAGATTCATGCGATGCACAATTATGTCAGTGCTCCCTCAGCCACTTCTCCTATATGCACCGTGTTGTGTGTGCGTAAAGACACAGAAATAGAAATGAAAAGAGAACGACAGAGAAGGGGATGGGGGATAGGGTGGACGGGGAGGCCATAATCACATTTTAAAATGGAAGGACTGAAAAGGAAGAATCGGGGGAACAAGGTAGGCTCAGGCAAAGAGCTAAAGACGGGGACGGAGAACGAAAGTGAATGCAGCACAATTACTGGAGGCAGTTCTAGTAAACAGCCAGTGTAATATTGTCTCTTTCCTAGTAATGGATGAAGGGGGCTGAAGAGTATGGGGGGAGGAGGAAGAGCATCGCTATAAAAGTGAATGAATTCTGCTGCAGTAAAAAACCCGAGTTATTTGCGCTCTCTCTCTCTCTCTCTCTCTCTCACTCTCTCTCTCTCACTCTCTTTCTGTTCCTCCCCCCAGCGAGGTCAGATTGTTCGCCCGCGAGCTGCGTTGCCATCCAGGGGGGAGCAGGAGATTCAAACTTACGTTCACAGCCAAAAAAAAAAGAAGGAGAAGCCATTGACTACAAACATGCATCCACATTATGTTGTTAATCTCGTTCTCTATTCAAAGAAACGCACCACTCTCCTCCTCCCGCTTTTCAACTCGCCTCCTTCCTCACCTGCGAGCTCTCACTGGCCCTCCCCCCCCTCTCCCTACTACTACTCCCTCCCTCTCTCCCTCGCTCGCTCTCATATTCCGCATTAAGGAATCACATTTCATTGAAGGTGGAGAATCAGGGCTTCACTTCTGCCTCCTCTTCCTCCTCTTGCACCATGGTCCTATTCTCATCCTGCTCCCCTCTCCTCTGTGTGTCATTCTTTAGCTTCACTTCTTTCCTCCACTCACTGCATTCTACTCTTATGCACCATTTTTTTTTCATTTCTCTCCCTTTGCTTCACTCATTCTCTGGTCCCTTTCCCCTAAAATTACATTTCTTCATTTTAGGGCTTAATGCTCTCCTCTTGTTTGCCATCAGATGTTTGCTTCCTATCAAGTAGGACTCAGTCTTTCTTTTTTAGTTGTTAGTGGAGTTTGCTCAGTTGTTTTAATCGTCTCACTGCACAGTTTTTTGGAGAAACAACTTTTTTGTTCATGGAAAAGTTTGCCGCCTCTGTTTTCTCTTACGATTTTATATTAACATTAAGTTTCTTTGTTTTTGTCAGATTTTATTTTGACTTTTTGGTATGAAAATTCTGTTGTTTTTTTCAAGATGTTGCTGGGAAAAGACTTAACAACACTCAGGTAAGATCTGCTATGACTTCTGAAGTCTTCTGCATGGGTAAACAATGCACAAATAGGTAATAGTACTGTAAACTGCTACAAGAACCAAAACATATGTCTGTGCAGAAATCAGAAAAATTGCATACTTAAAGTATAAAAGGCCTTAAGATTTTTCAGTCTTTGCACTCTGCAGTAAAAGCATAAAAAGTGCTTTCTTGACAAAAACTATCCTGAACCCGTGATTTTGAGAGCTGCACTGCATCATTATGCCAAAGTTGTGAAGTCAACAACTTTGCAACTAAAAACATTTAACCGGACATATATTTACTACGTTAAACATTTTCTATAAACCAATAGCTTATCAGTCAAGAACTTGAACATCTGAAACAAACTAACTAGAAGTGGGGGCAGGCAATTACAAATTTTTCACACTCAGCTTTGTCCTGTGGGGCTTTCCAGCAGAGACTGTTTGCAGGAGGGATTATGTTTCAGCACCATGGACAGTGGCGAGCAGTCTCTCTGGGACAGTCTAACAGGGTCCCTAACTTTTCTGATCTCAATGCAAAACTTTGATCTCTTGTGATTTTTTTTCCCTTTGGTTTAATTTTTAACTGGGCACCACTTCCTTTGGCTTAAGAGATGCTTGTAGCTTATTGGCAAACTACTGAATATTTTATGCACATACATCCACAAGGCTGTAACTGTGGTTAAATGCCTTTTTGCTCCCACAGAGTCGTGTGTGGTGAGCTTATTGATTTTATAAATGTACTTAAATATTTGTCCATGTGTAATAGGAGAGTTAACCGGCAGTTTTTCCTACCTTTCCTAAGGACTTAAGACATCTTCAGAGTTTAGAATTTGAAGTTTAATTGAAAGCAGTTGTCAACATTACCAGATTATTGAACCAATGAGTTCAAGGGATGTTGTAAGATGTACAGCTGCTTTTTAGGAGATTGTCTGTAGTTTTCGTCATAATGCAGGGGAAGTATGCACAGCTGTTAAGGAGCCAGCCTCAGCACTTACCATAGGACAGAATGGGGGAGACATGAGGAAGAAAAGGGGGGATTAAAGGTACAGAAGGTGAGGGACAGGTGTAAAAAAGAGAAAAGAAGGAAGAAGGAAAGAATGCATGAGGAAAAGAATAAAATCTGGGGCGGGGGGGGGGGCAAAGTAGGAGTAGAGAAGAGAAACAACCCCATCCTCACAACCACCACCTCTCTTTCTCTCTCCTGCAGCATTTCTTGCCTTGGCCACAATGTCCTGCGCCACCTCACTGCTATACAGCCTCACTAGTGCTCACACAAGGGGAGAAAAAGCAAGAGGGAGGGAGACACACACGCACACATGCGCTCACCTGGCTGAAACCAACAGGCTAAGAAAACCAAAATGATGCTTAATCAAGATTAACCTTGAAAGAGAGGAAATCATTTCTGCAGTGCACTGATAAAGAGAGGGAGAATGGGACTGAGAGAGCAAAAAAGCATGCACGGGGCTTGTGCGCGAAGGCTGCACTGACGCTAATATATATTAGCAGAAACACTGCAGCAAGAGGGGGAGGGAGCACGGGATTATGGGATGCATTGACTGTGAGGTACCCGCAGCCGTATCTGGGGGGGAAGGGAGGAGAGCACACACTAAAGAGAGAGAAAACGAGAGAGAAGGAAAGAGAGGAATTTGGAGGAGTGCTGACTATGCGGAACAGACCCAGCAGTTGGCAGAAAAAGCAAAAGCCTTTACCAATCACAGAGGGGGAGAGATGGGAAGCAAGAGAGGAGGAAGGGTATTGGGAAGAGAAGAAAAAAGGATAGAGTAAAGGGGGAAGGTAGGTATGGTTAAAGGGGGAGAAAAGGTGGGGCACCTGTCTGGCTGTGAAGGTGTGTGTGTGTGTTTGTGTGTGTGGCGCGGTCAGCTATCTGCCATACTAACAAAGAGGAATGGAAACAGTGGAGTTATTAAAAGTGAGTAGGAGAAGGAGAAAAACAAGTTTAGGGATGTAAAACAGATATACAGCTGAGCTGGGGAAAGGAAGCAAGTGTAATGTATGTTTATGTAAGTGTGTGTGTGTGTGTGAGAGAGAGAGAGAGAGAGAGAGAGAGAGAGAAAGCACTAATTATGTATGTGCTTCTGGTGCGCAGCCATTTTTTTTCTCACCCGCTGCCTCATCAAAGTGGTGTCAAAGGATGTAACCACAAGGCTTCACGCTGTTCCATCCATATCACCTCCCTCCTTTCCTCTTCTCTCCCTCCTCATCTCTACCTTATCTCCCTCTTTTTCTCCTTTCTCATACACTCCTCGGTGTTGAAGAGACCTCAACAGGAGGAAGTGAGGCACTGCAGCACAGTAAAGGCACTGCGGTCACCTCCCCTTTTAGTGCAGTGTCACACCACACAGCATCCTCTCGCCCCTCAGAGCATCACAGTGCCTCATGGTCAGAGTCTGATTCCACCAGGAGAAAAGAAGCTTGATAAGGTGTGTGTACATATGTGTGTGCGTGAGAATAGTAACAACAAGCAGGCAGTGTATGAATTTGATGAATAAGACTGAAAATGAAGGGAATTGTATGAATGGATGGACAAACAGGTTGTGTGTGTAGAGGACAATGTCCACACAACAACCCAGTAGCTCTGACCAGCTAATGCACAAAGAGAAGAAGAAAAACATGATCATCCTAATAATTCTCGCCAGTGGCCAATTCCCAGAACATGAATTAAATAGCCAATCAATTAAGCAAGCAGAAAAGAAATAGCCAATCCACCAGGGGCAGCTCCTCAAGTCAGCAACACCATGGAGATCTCCTGGGGCTGACCAATCCTCACATACTGCAGCACCAACACCCCCTCGGGGACACTGAGCCTTGTGCATTTTGGACAATCACCCCCTCAGAAGCGGCTGGTCTCTCTATGATTCCCTCCAGCCACCTTTTTATGAGACAAAATAAAGAATCCTGGTTTTCTCTATTTAGATGACATGGGATGATTAATACATAAGGCCATTTTCAGGAATAGACTAGCAGCAAGGAAGCCTGTAATAGAGCTCTGAAAGCTCAGTCAGTGTCCATGACGAAAACCCCTCCTGCCCACAGCAGGATAAATGCTGAGATATGTTGCCTGGGTGAGACTTCTTTGGTTATAGAAGAAGGTTGGGTGAAGGAAGTGGATTGGATAAAAAGATGGACGGGTCAGACACTTCCCAAAACACCACTGAGTGCAGGGGGAAAATACAGAAAGCCATGGGATAGTGTGTCATGTCAGAAAGGGACTATTTATGGAGCTGGATATACCTATAATGTGTCCCTTAAATGTCCCTTACCTTAAATTGCAACTTAAAAACCTGTTCCTTGGGATAATTTACATCAAGAGCAAATAGCTTTAACCTCCATACCTCCAGCTCTCTCTTAGGTTGTTTCAACCTGTCTACTTCTAATTAATGCACTGACCTTCCTGCGTGATTGTGACCATTATAATCCAGCAGAGCAATGATGTAGCACACTAGGCCAGATATACAAATGGGACAAGGGAAGAGGTATCACTGCACTGATTGTCAACCTGTGAACTAACCAGTGATTAGACATAAAGGAGGGTTAGAGAAGTCACAGATTAGACTCTCAACAGCCAGACAGGAGGGAGAAAAGTTGGATTTTAATGTGGAGAAATAGAATGAGAGGATAGGGGAACACAGGGGATGTGAAGTGATGAGAGGTGGGTTTGAGGTGAGCCTCAAGGTCAAGGATTTGAGGCTATGAAAGGCAGCTGAATCGGGCAATAAATTAGTAGAAGGACAAAGGGAAAGTTCTTACAAGTGAAGCAGACAGAACGTGAGACAAAGCCCGTCACAGCCAAGACGAGACAGGTCAGAGGCAAAGAACACACACATACACACAAACCCAGGACATTGCTGATATGTAATTCAATCACAGCCTGAAAATAGATTTATTTCCCCCACCTCCATCCCCCATTGCTTAAACAGCAGCGCCCTCCTTTTCGAGCCCGATCACTACACTACCAATCACATCCACTCCTGACAGCATGCCACTGTCGGGTGGGGAGTCTTTTTTTTTTTTTTTTTCTTTTGCTAAAATCGAAGGGGTGTTTTCTGGGTTACCCTCAATCTAAAAATAGCACCAGCTGTAGATCTATAATGCAGGATTGAGGTGGGGGGGGGAGCAGGGAGTAAGCAAATGGAGGAAAGAGAGTTAACCGTTAGGGGAAGAGCACGCTGGAGCCAGTTGGCAGAAAAAGCTAGGCATGCGCTGGAAAGTGAGGGGAAGAAGAGGTGTTATGAAACTGGAGACTTTGTGTAGAATGCAGTGGACTGCAGCAAGTTGACAGAGTAAAGGTGATGGGCTGGGGGGTGTTGAGGTAGAAGACCACGTCTAGACTGCCCCCATAGATTTTCTGGATTAGATCTCAGTGACACTGTGTCCTTCCTTGGTTCTGCTCCAATGCCCCCACATCTCCTCTCCGTCTGTCATGTGTGTGTTTGTGTGTATCAGCCCTCTCACCCTCCTCCTATGGTGCCTTTATCAGACCTCCATTTCAGGCTTTGACACTTACCCACTGCTACCACGATGCCACACACACACACACACACACACACACACAGTGAAGACACGTGCAAGTACAACAAATGCATGCACACAGATGCACAAAGACATACACATAAGGAAACAGTTACTCACGCAGGCACAAAATGATGCGGAGAGGAATGCACACACACTTCCCTCTCAGTGGCATGAAACTGCTCTGATCTAGTGGTGTATATGGGGAAACACCCACCATTTGTGCAATGAGGAATGTCAGGATTTATAAAATGAACATATCAGGATACTTAAAATATGTGTAAAAAGACCTTTGTCTTATAGCAGCTAGAAATAATATCCAAATCCAGTGAAAATGTTTATGATTCCAATTTAAACCAATTTCACACACACTAATTTCTCAGGATGCTGATCAAAACACAAATAGCCTCCATTAAAACGCAGTTTTAGTGGCTAAAACGATACTTGTTGAATGTAGGTTAGACGCTGTTGTTTTTTTTTTTACCTCTTTTTATTCTTTTAGGGTTGGCCAATAAATGCTCAGTTATTAGACCGATAAACGCAGAATGAAGCCACCAAAATACAGACATATACACAGACACGGTTAATACTCACTTGCTTTTCGTTCAGGTTCGTTTCGATTGCGTGCGGAAACACGCACATCAAGCTTAAAGATCAATCAAAATGTAGTTTCTTTGTTAGATCGCTCTTTCTTATGATTTCAGAGAGTATCCAGTTTCTCGCAGGCATTCAGTTGCTCTGTTTTTCCCCCGACTATAATAAATCAAAATAGGATTGCGCGCGTCTGTTGGCGAAAATCTCGTTTTGAAACCGTTATTGCCGAATGTTACTCATAGCTTATGGTCATGCTGATGATGGCAAGGGATGAGTCTTTCGGATGAAATGAAGCAGGAGTCCCCCTGAAAACTGGCTTTTTGCTATTTCCCTCGATTTCAGAGCCCCTCTCCCACCTCTTTGTTATTGCCAAAAATAATTTCCAGCCTTTGTTACAGTGTCTCTACGCTTCCAGGCGCAGGGTGTAGCTACCATTCAGCTCTTCCTCTGTCTCCCCCTTCCAAATGTTTCAATGGAGATGCAGCCTGTAGACACCCCTCTCTTTGCTCTCTCTCTGTTCCTTTGGAGGAGCGTCACCTTCTGCACTATTTTTTTCCTCTCATGTGGGCGGATTAGAGAACAGGACGGAGGGGTGGGAGGACTCCGGTGAATCCAGAGGCTAATTTATCGTATGACTGTTGAACTTCATAAATACATGTTGCATTTATTATTATCTTTTTAATTGTGTGTTTTGTTTTGTTTTTTGTCTTCCTCACTTTAGACTATACATGCTCACTATGCTGGACGGACGCACAAACACCATTTTGCCTACAGGTTCCCGGCCTTGACTTTGGCTTGGCTGACATCAGAAGTCATGTGGTAGCAGAGGAGCAGGTGGATTATATGACAGAGTCTGGAGTAATATGTTCAATGTTTTTTACAGCAATAATAAGAGGAAGATAAGTATACACTATTTTTTGTTTTTTTTTTCATCTTTGCTCTGAAGGCACTCTTTGTCTATCCCATCCTATTTTATAGAATACAAAACTCACAATTCTAACAGAATCCCTGAAATAAGAATAATATCATCTTATCATTTCAACCTCTTTAGGAAAAACACAGTTTTAAAGGCTAGAACGAACACAATGGATTTTTACTGGGATGCATTTGCAGTTACTGGAAAACCTCTATTTTGAGCACTGCAGACATTGTTTTCTGCAGGAGCCCCATCGGTCTGAGCCATATTCTACTAGAAGTGCAATGATCAGCAATGTTGTTGATGCACTTATCGACAGGAAACTCAAAGTGAGTGCAACATCGCCTCATGAAAATTACAACAGTAGTAAAAGGGCAAAAGGGTTTAGCACAGGTGCTTGTAGCCTTTTCCTTTGATCACCAGTGTTATAGTGAGTGCAAATTGGAGACAGAAAACCAATGAGAAGAGAAGAGGGTATGTTGAAATGCATTTAGAATTGCTTCAAGGAGATAATTTACCATCCAAATGTGTTAAAAAAAGACACATTCTAAATATAGAGAAAAATAATTGTTTACATTTGTTACATTTTCCTATCTTTTTTCAAAGGGGACAACAGCTGACATTTAGATCTGTAGAGTTTCCGGACCATTTAACTTACATGTGTCCAGACTGTAGACCATTCAAACCAGCTCTACAGAGAAAAGGTCAGGCCTCCAAGTACTAAACTATTAGCTGCTGTACCCTCCTTCTACAGACTATGGGATTTTTTTTTTGTAAACCCTATTTTTCAGAAAAATTGTACATTAAAAATGTCATCAGCTAGGAGACAGAGGTCTTTGGTGAAGGACACAGAGTGAAAAGCTGCAGTTATTAAATACAGAAGAACAGTGAGAAAGCAGAGGCACCTAATAGCACCAAGAATGCATAAAGACTGTGTTTGTATCATCATTTACTAGTTTGGGAAGTGTTTTTCTGTAGATTTTGGGTAAACCATGCCACAAGTTTGATCATTGTCAAACCCTGAATCTGAAGGTTAAGGAGTTCATGAGGAAGATGGGAGCTCTGATGATGAAGACTAACATGATAAACCCAGATGAGACTGTGTTTAGTGCTAAAGTAGGTCTTGCAGACAGATTGGCTTAATAATGCTACTAGATTGAAAGCTTTTATTATCTAGGGACCTTGAATATTGCTCATAAATCTCATTGAAATCTATTGGATACTGAAATAATAAAGCTAAGCTGCTTGGTGCCACTGGATAAAAAGATATTCATCCATCCATCCATCCATCCTCTAGGCTCATAAAGACACAATAAAAGCCCATCCTCAGCATTAAATTACAGGTGTATTTACCCACGGCATTGTGCCAGGCCAGAAAGGATGAGTAGGAAGTTGTCTACAGAAAGTAGCTGACACTGTTTCTTCATCAACCTGCATAAATACTGAATGTTTAACTTTGTCCGTACTAAGAGTGAGCATTAGCCAACACAGACGCATCCACAGTCAGTCTCTTGGCGGCAGCATCGTGCAGCTCATGCATAAGGAAGTAGTGAGCGGCAGACCTTGAGAGAGATTGTGTGGTGAGGAGCAGATTTTCAAGCATCATCCCATCAAAAGCATCACTGTGAGATTATGTCCAGCAAACATGTCATACGTCATTACTTGTCAATTAGTCTTAAATACGATTTATATGTAAAGAAACTGCCTATATTGTATGACAGGGGTGGGCAACCCTGGTCTTCAAGGGCCACGTCTCTGCTTGTTTTACCAATTCACATTTTTTTCTCCTTCTCCTAAGATGTCCTCTGATCTCAGCAGTGGGTAGGGCAGAGATAGTTGGAAAACTGAGGCAGAGGCATGCAGGAACCAGGCCCACCCCATCTGCACAGACTGGAGTGGAGTTGCTGGTCTTGAGGTGCAAAGACTATCAATGATAAACTGGTTGTTCAATAAACCTTATTGATGCTGCATCACTAATTGAAAAACAACCAACTTGGTGCTTCTCGTGTCACTTCAGAGATGAAACTCAAAGTGACTTTCAGAGCTTTAGCATATTTTATGTTCAGCAGAATGTTGCTCTATGTGGACATAAAATTGGTTTTGGTATAAGAATTCAATAAGGCTCACAAATCCAACTCTGCAGAGATGCTTCTTATATGCTCTGTGTTTGAAAACCCACAGACCACACAACAAATGTCAATATTGACTCTAATCACTTTCGAGGCAGAAACAATGTGCAGCAGCCAGGAAGACTGTAAGCAACATTAGACGGAATTATGAACCAAGTGCCATTTTAGCAACAGCAGTAATGCCTCCAATCCCATCATGAGATTCGTTAAATGAGTGGATACAGTCTTATTACTGTGTTATTTCCAGCACTGCAGTTATTAAGAGGAAAATTCCAGCAAGCTAAAGCTAGTCAACAAAGAGACTCCACAGACCTCTGAAGCTGGGTTTTACAGCTACTTTATGTTTCACGGCCTCTTTCCTGCAAAAATCTTGGCAGATTCTAATTAACTGATTAATTAACTGAAGTCACGAGTTCAAGTTTGTTGCAAAGATGTGACTAAAACTAAAGCCAGTAGCTCTATTTCCCACTGTATGCGTAAGAGACAAACTGTTTAAATAGGACTTTGGGTTGGTCTGCAGCTGTAATACAGAATAATTCCTTTAGACTTAAACTGAGTTCATTTAAGTTTGTTTAAGCAAAAATAAATATCGTCATCCATAACTAATTGATAGATGGGGCAAAGATGACTCACTGAAACAGGAACATCTCACTGTGCTGTTTGAGAAATTCTGCCTTTCAATAAAATGATGTTGGAATGAAAATGATCTTTAACAATGATTCATTTTTTTAGAGGTGACAATCCTTGATGTATGATTTCTGTTTAATGTGTTCAGATTTGGTGGAAATGGGTTTTATGGAGCATATAAATATATTCGGCCTACGAGGGCACCCTTGGGGCAATCGTCATCCAAACACAGATTACAGATATGTCCTGTTATTTTCTTAGGGGGAATTCCCTTTTAAATAGACTGCGGTTGAAAATACCAAATTTTGCACCCCAATCATTTGCATTCCTAAACAGGGCCATAAATATGTCGCAATTTGAGCAATTTGTAATTAATGCTTCAGCGAAAAGAGAGGATACTCCTAGTTGTTACAGGTTTTGTTTATGAAGAAAATCTTTACGTATGTACCATTGTATGTGTAGCTCAGTACCACAAACCTCAACAATGAATCCTAATTTCATTTTGTTTATAATTATTAAAATATTCTCTAATATTTCATCATTAATCTTTTTTCTTTAACTTAAATGGTGTCTGTTCAAAAACCATGTTTTGCAAGTCTGCAACATTTAATGTCTGACTTCTGTTACCTCAAAATGGCATATTGCCACAGTTTGTAGGTTTAACATTTTAGATGACCGTAACCCCCTAGTGGTTAAAAGACACATGGTTTAATTATGTGGGAAATTCAGTCAAAAAACATCTCTACTAGTTCATTGCACTAAAACAATAACACAGTTGTACCAGAACATGGATTCAGAGAAGCCTGCAATCAGCAGATGAGTCACTTCATGTATTCACATGAATCCTAAGTATGATGTTCTGCTTTTCATCTGACTGAGGCATATACAGCTTATTTTAGAGCCTTGAGGCAGCAAACCGAGTGCATCCGCTTGATTTCAGCAATGTAGGGCACAGTGTGCATCAACTTCTGGGCAGCAATTCTCACTGACATTCTCACTATAAATAAGACAAAGACCCTAATTAAGAAGCTTGGAAGAGATGAAAAACAAAATAAATATGATTATGGTAAAGAATTGGTTGCCTGCTTTTTTTCTATAAGATGCATAATGAGACATTTCAAAAAACGTGGGAAGGTTTGCTTTTAGATGAATCAATCACAAAATTACACTTAAGAAAATACAAGCAGAAACAATTAGAAACGTCCTTACAACACTGAAGAGCACCTGCACTTTGTATGTTTGGCCGATAGCGATAAAGAAAGTTCCCATTGACCTGAGGTCTTCTAAAATTAGTTTATGTAATGTAGAGCCTGGACATCTCTTTATTGTACAGATTTGTTTCTATTTGGGGAGGGGCACATTCTGGGTTTAACCTGTTCAGCAAATCACCATGACACTCTGTGGCCATACATGAAGCTAATTCTCTCACCTGATCACTGGAGCTAAGGCACAAGAGGAATAAAAATCATTAAAATGTAAAAGTATATTTGAGATGGAGAGCCCAACATCATAATGCACTCTGCTACAAAAAATACGAGGAGAGTAACAGAATCTATTTGGAGCTGATGTGTGATTTTTGTTTTCAAAAGAAACAAAACAACACAGCAAACTTAAGAAGTCAGATTATGGACAAACACCGCCATATATAAGCCAATAAATATTTTAACAAATTATTTAATTCTTAGTCAACATTAGAGTAGCAGATTATCAAAAGTATCATTTTAAAAATACAGGAAACTGGATATTTTACAGGCGAAACATCTGTTTCTTAAAGACAGTGGTTTAAGCCAAAACTGGACTTGGACGTGTTGCTTCTTTATACTGTTATATCACCGATACAATTTCTAAACAATAAAAGGCAATACAGCAACTTGTTTTATTCATATTACTCCAATCATGCAACTTCGATGGTAAGATTACATTTTTGATGAACCAAGTCACGGGAAACCAAAGGTTTACAATATGCTGGAATTAAAATGTTTAAGCATTGAAACTTGTGGAACTAGTGAAATATTTTAGGTTTTCACGAATACTCTGTTGGAGAAGTTGGTTTGACCAGGAACTGTATTCAGAAACATTTGAGGAGGAAATGGCTGAAATGATCAGCACAAATAATGTCTCCATGTGTCTCCCACACAACCACGAGGCTTTCAGGATGACAAAAATCACTTTGTCCTGTTAAAAAACATTTTTTCTAGAAAACATAACCTGTTACACGTTTCATAACTTGATGAGTGTCGTTAATTGTTCAACAGCTTGCAGTTTTTGTCTTCAGCAAATGTCCTCTGACTTCAGTCAGGTTTGCTCTGATCCAAAGATGAGCTGTCATCTTCCAGACTGTCTTTGAACTCATAATCCCATGAGGTTCTTGCCCTTTTTCTTAGGTAACTTAGGTTTTCTCTCGCTTTTCTTGTCTGATTCTTTGTTCTTCTGTTTGGCTTTAATCTCTGCTTCCCACTGTTTTTTCACTAATGTATATAGCCTCATAGTGGCCTGTGCATCCTGGACCTGAAAAACCATGAAAGACAGAATTCATACAAGTATTTGTTTGAGAGACACAGTTCATCACTGCATATGCAAAAACAACTTGGAGTTTTACTATATAAGAAAAACAAATAAACAAGATTCAGCAACAGTGCCATCTTCTCCAAACCAAGCCAAAGTGGGAAACGGTCCTGTTATCTGATTGTTAAGTCTTTTAGAAATAGTGAAAGCTGTGGCATCTGGATCAGTTGTTATCACTGCAGAGTTAAAAGCCAGCATCTGTGATACTGTGGGGGGCAGTAAAGCACACAGCATCAATAACTTGCACATTTCTGAAGAGACTATTATTGTATAACAATACATACAGGTTTTGAAGTAACATGCCATCATGCTCATCATGTCTTCTTCAAAGACACGATGACAGTGACAGTGCTAAACCACATTCTGCAGATATTAAAACAGTGTGGCTCTGCAGTAAAAGGGGTCTCACGTGCTAAACTAAAGTCCAGAATTGTCGACCACTGAGAATATTTGGTGCATTATAAAGTGGAAATTATTTTAAAAAATGAGGCCATGAACTGTTGAGTAGCTATAAGGCTGAATTAAGCAAGACTGGTCAGAAATTCTCTTTGTAAAGTGAAATAACTGGTCTCCTCAATTCTCAAACACGTACAGAATGACAAAATACAGTGGGAGACGGGACCTTTACCAACTTTTTAAAAACATGTTGCTGGCTTTAAATTAAAAGTGAGCAAACAGCAAAACTCATCACTTTCAACTTAAATTGTCTTTGCACCTTCAATGAAATCTAGATTTTAAATTATTTGTATTATTTATTTTTTTTTACGTATTACAATATCTCAACTTTTTTGGAAACAGGGCTGTAAATGTTTCACATGAAAGCCAGAAAACATTGCATCCCATTATTAATATTAAAAATATAAGCAGATAAAACAGTGATGGATATTATAGGTTAGCTGTGTATGATGTTTTGGGGACTTACAGATGAATGTTCACCCTGCTGGACCTTCACATTTAGTACTTCTCTGCAGAGAACTTTTAATGAGGGTCGACCACTCTAAAAAAGAAAATAGTTTTATTTTTTTTACATGTATTTGGGAATTTTCGTGATGAAGTTCATAAAATATAAAATGCCTTGGCAATATGTCATATGATTACCTTCGCAATCTTCTTAAAAGGTTTGTATTTCTGTGTGTCCCGGATTTTCTTTTTCGGATGATCTAAGAGTAAAATCTGAAACAAGAGTTTAAGATTGTTTACTGTACATTAAATTTGAATATCACATTGGTTCTCTTCCATATATTACTTCCAGGCTACCTTTAAGTCATTGTGTATAGCATGTCCAACCACTAGTCTCCCCTTCAGGATCTCCGCAACCTCCCTCTGCACAGTCTGGACATCCTCACCTGCAGCCAAGCAAACATGGATGTAAGACTATTTTAAGGCAAATAAATACAACCTGCTGCTTCCCTTTCTTATACAGCTCTAAAATGTTTCACTGCTCACCATTTTTGATGTCGTCTGGTCTAATGCCACTGACGGCTGTCCTGTAGTCTTTCACCTTCTCTGTGGGTTTCACATATTTGTCATAGATGCACTTCCCAAACTGGTTCACCAGGGACACGCGCGCCAAGATGCTGTCCTCTCCATCAGGACCGACTCCCACCATCTCACAATCGATTGCTACAGCTTTGGTGAGGCTAATATTAATTGAATGGCGATAAAAGAGAACAGTCATTACTACTATGAAAATCTACCTGGGGAGCCAAAGCTTGTTGTCTCTGTTTTTGTTAGATACACTGTTAGAGATAATGGTTTATTAGTTTTGACTCATTCGTTTCATCTAAACACAAAAACTACCTTTCCATCTACTGACTAATATATGAATACATATTGAACACGTTTTAACATTTTCTTCACTGTCAATTATTTTACAGTTCCCTGTTATGAATATGTTTTACACAAGGCAGCTTTAGGACCAGACAACAGAAGCAATGTTGTCACAACATAAAAAAAATAAAATAAATGCAAACCTGACCATTAGGAATAATTTTTTGTAAAATATAATGTTTGTCAGTGGACTTCAAAGTTTCGGCTGCAGAAACTTTACTCCTTAGATGCAATCTATATTTGTGTGTGTTGCCAAACACACACAAATATGGAGATTTTGCCATACTGTTCATTTTCCGTTGCTCTCTTTCTGTAATTCTGCAACTCTTTAATGTATTAAAGCACATTACCTTGCCAGTTATTTGTTTTGGGCATCAGTCAAAACACACAACTGAGTCAACTGTCTTTACAAAAGAATCCCTCTCTATTTATAATAATACTATATTATGAAAATACACATTTTGTTTACCCTTTCTAAAGTGGCAATATTCTCAAATCTATTAATTCAGAGACACAAATTGACTTTAAATTCACAGCTGTTGACTTTTATGCTTAAAAAATTAATGGGAAACATCCGTTGCCAGGCAGGCAATTAACAAATTTCTATGGAATATATGGAACATATTTGTTTTAAATGTACCAACAAAAAAAAAAAGTACAGCCACGCTAGGATCATTTTGAAAGTACTGCCAGTACCACCAGTGTTGCTTGGGTCATGTAGGTTTAATCAGTTTATGACTTAACCTGTCAACTCAGAAAAAATGTATGAAATTACTATTTAAAATAACATAATTATGATGAAAAACTAAAAGTAAATAAAAAATAAACACAAAATGTAGAAATCAGGTGTTCCTGATCTACAATGTATCAGCATTGTAAAAAGATCTGCAGATATCAAGGTGCTAAGCAATTAAATTCTTTGTTGTACTTGTGTTGATTTTTGTCATATAATGGTGATTAAATAAAATCTAAGGTTGAAAAAAATGAAAGATAGCCTTCTGATTTATTTTGTGAATGTTTTCAACTCATCCTTTCCCCTTAAAAGTTACTATTAATGCATTACCTTATTTATTACCTACTTCTGTGAGGCACCAATATTCACTCACCCCTCAAAAGCCTTTTCTTTAACCAGGGCGCTCTCTGTGTCCTTGTTCTTGCAAATACCCTGCTTCTTTCTCATTATCTCTGCTGCCTCTGCTCCAACTGTAGCCTCAATGTCATCAGGGTCCACATCATCAAACCAAAGGTCCTCTCTACATTAGCAAAGGACAAGATAATTTTAACATTCATAATTTATCATTACCGAAACAAAAATTGGTGCTGTGTACTTACTCTGTAAGTTTTGTCTCTTCAACTGCAGGCTTCTTTTTTTTGGCACCTTTTTCATAGTTTGACTTTCCATTGTCCCTTTGTCTTTTTAGAGGGGTAGATTGTTTTGTCTTTGAAACAGCTGGAACCTTTGGGTCCACCCCAGAGTCCTTGGGAACAACACTGTTAGAAACAGTTCTGTGCTTTATTTTTTTCCCAACATCTGTCTGTCTAGGACCAGCATTGTTCTTGGAAATATTTCTAGAATCATTTTCTCTAGCCTTCTCTTTTTGCAGAGCACCATTTTGATCTTTGTGCATCACTGTCTGCTTCTTCTCTGGCTGACTGGCCTTTAACATCTGTGAAAGATTTGCAAAGTTATAAAAAAGTACTCATATTACAAAATGTAACAAGAAAAAAAACTACAAAACTCTTCCCACTAAACAACAAAAAGAGAGCAAACGCTTACCTCTTGTAATATTTTCCAGTTGGCAGAGAACTGCTGGGCATCTTTCGGAGGTTGCATTTGTTGAACTTTTCCTTGATCATTTGAGTGGACTTTTTTCTTTTGGAACTTCTTTTCCAACCAGTGTTTATTTTTCTTTTTTGCGTTGTTTTTCTTTTTAGAAGTGGATTGTTGTGTTTTTGCTGGAAAGTCTGTTTTCTTTGCTTTCTTCTTTGACATAATGAAAACTAACGATAAAATATATTAAATAGTATTTGGGTCAATGTGTGAAGACTGGTGACCGTCCTCAGCCACGCTGAACCACCGAGCCCCGTCTCCTGCTTACCAGGTAAACTCAAATAAGTTTATATGTCAATGTCACAAAAACAAATGTTTCCACAGTAGCCAAGAGTTAAAGTACCATGTAGCTACGCCGACGCGTGGAATTAGCTACGGTTTTTACCTCATCTACTGACAAAACTGCAGCTCACTAGTAACGTTCAGGTACTCCACAGCCATGCTGATATGTATATTTCCGATATGTGTGACAGCCACATGCTTCCGGGATAAAACACGACACCGCACATACCAGTCTCTAGTTAATTATAATGCTTAATAATACAAAGACTATTGTGTGGTTTGGCATATTAACTTTCACTCACATTTTATTATATATCAATACGTTAAAATTCTATTGGTTTAGCTATTGAGTTGCGTTTTAATTCCCAACGCGGAACTAGTTTTCTGCTGAACGTTTCACGCCTTACCAGATTTTTTATGGGACAGGTAAGCTAGTAGATCGACGAGGCTGGTATGGTGACAGATTTATTTTTGTTTAAGAAAAATACGTTTTTCCTGGTAGAAAATTGATTTTGCCTTACATTAGTCATAGTAAGCGTTGTTGACATTTTGGCTAACATGTCGGCTCAGATATTTTGAAATCTCGTGGTAAATATCCAAAACTAATTTTCTGTTCGTTGTAGGGCCTTGGGATGTTTTGAGAACCCCCAACTAGTTGAAACGAGGGTACTGTCAGTATGCTGCTAACATAGTAGCTAGATGAATTACATTTTCATATGTCTCGTTACCTTTGAAACCCATGGTTTAAATCTAGTTTTTTCCCATAACACAATTTTTATTTTGGTTTCAGATCATGGTGGAAAACTCTCCTTCCCCCCTGCCTGAGAGAGCCATTTATGGATTTGTCCTTTTTCTTGGCTCACAGTTTGGCTTCTGTAAGTTATGGTATTATTTCATTTTTCCATTATTTAAAATATTACTGTCAAATTTAACAAAACACACATTGAGTTTATATGCTGCCACACACATACTAGTACCTCGCTTGTATTATCATTGTATCAAACAAAACTCTTTTTTTTTCCAGAAACATAAACAAAAGTGACCTTTACAAAATTAAAAAAAAAAAATGGCCAGGATACTTATTTACCAGTAATTCTACATTCCAGATATAAGCCTATTTATACTTTATTCTTTTAAATGTATTAATTGTATTTAGGCTCCACCAGTGATGATTTGGGTGAGTTACTTTAGATGCACTTAATTTCTGCACTTACTTTACCTCTGTTTTCACTTTTACATGGAAGTTTATGTAATTTCTTTGTCAAAAAAGACAAATTAAACCAACCATAATTCAATTTTGTATAAAAATAAATAATATATGGTAATAACTTCCAAAGGGGTGGTTCTTTTGTATACACACTTTTTCTCCTTGCTCAGCTACAAATCAAACTAATATTATTTGATCCCGTTCATGCATTAACATAAAAATGTCTCCCTTTGACCTTGTAGCTAGGGATAAATGCTTTTAGCTTTATACTGCGGTGAGAAAACATTTTGGTGTCCGCTTTAGTAAGAAGCTGGACAAATTACTCTAAACGGAAGTCAAATGTAGACACTAACCACACTCACAGTCACATGACAGGAACTGTAACTCTGTAGTACCACTGAAAACAAAGTCTGATTCTTAATTTCCCATTGCGAGACACTCCGACATGACATCTACTTTCCTTTTTTTATCTCATTAGTTTTGTATTGTCTGTGGGCTTTCATACCTGAGGAGTGGCTCCATTCAATAGGGCTCACTTACTGGCCTCAAAAGCAAGTTGAAATCATTCTCTTCATATTTTTTTATTCAATAATGAGTACCCACTCATACTGTAGAAGGTTTATGATCTACTAACTGAAATATTTTGGCTTGTGTAGATATTGGGCTCTTGCAGTGCCAATCTATCTCCTTGTTGCATTAATCGTCTTTGTGATGGTGTTGTTTGGAGTGAATATGAACAACACAGCTCCTCTGGACTCTGTGGATAACGTTACAGGTGAGGTTCTTATATGTTAACTTTGAATAATAATATTATTGTAATTGAAAGTATCAGTACTCCCACTTCTGCCCCCACTTCAATGATCAGTTCTGCAATTATTTAAAAATGGATTAAAGATAAGATAAGCCTTTATTGATCCCACAATGGGGAAATTCGAGTTTTCCAGCAGCAAAAAGACAAGCACCAGATATTCCACCACACATTAAATCAAAGATTTTTCCCCTCACCTAAACAAATATTGCACAAAAAAGAAGAAGAAAGATGAAGCTGCTTGGATAAGTAGCGAAACATTTCTAACCAGGAAACCAAACCTGGAGGACTGAGAATCTTCACCGACATTCCACAAAAAAGTTACATAACAGACACAAAATTTTAATAACCACACACATAACAAACTCTCCCATTTGTGTCTCACTGTATTGATGTGTTGTTTGATAGCTGTGGGGAGGAATGACCTGCGATAGCATACATGGGGGGTGTAACAGTCTTGTGCTGAAGGGGCTGCTCAGAGCCTCCACAGTGTGGTGCAGGGTGTGTTATCCATGATAGATGTCAGTTTGGCCAACATCCTTCTGTCCGCTGCCTCCTTGGTAGAATCGAGTGAGCAGCCCAGGACAGAGCAGGCTCTCTTAACTAGCTTATTCCTTCCTGTGTCTGTCCGTGCTGCCAGCCGCTCAGCACACAACAGCGTAGAAAACTGCAAAGGCCATCACAGTTTCATAGAAAGTTCGGAGAAGAGCCATGCTCACACCAAAGGACCTCAGATCCTCAGCAGGTGGGGACGACGCTGGCCCTTCCTGTACAGCGCATCAGTGTTGTTAGACCAGTTCAGTTCATTGTTGAGCGGCACACCCAGGTATTTAAATGTGTCCACACACTCTATGTCTGAGCCCTGGATGCTCACCGGTGTGCTTAATAGGAGTTTCTGCCGTTAGTCCTTCACCAACTCCTTTGTCTTGCTGGTGCTCAGGAGCAGGTGGTTTGTTTCAAGTCAACAAAGTCTGTTATGACCCCCCTGTATTCCTGCTCATTTTCCTCAAACACACTGCCAACTTCTTCAGGGGACAGTGGGTCAAGTTGCACTTTAAGTGCGACGTGTAGAGGGTGAACAGAAATAGGGAAAGCGCCGTCCCCCTGGAGGGCCCCCATGTTACAGACCACCACACCTGACACATAGTTGCGCAGTCTCACATACTGTGGTTTGTCAGTGAGGCAGTTGATGGTCTGTGCAGCCAGATGTTGGTCCATGCCTGCCACCTCCAGCTTCCCCTGCAGCAGTTACGGCTGAATGGTATTAAAAGCACTGGAGAAGTTGAAGAACATGACCCTCACAGTGCTCCCAGGGGACTCCAGTTTGGATATTTCCTGATGCAGCAGGGAGATGACAGCATCATTCACCCTGATGCCTGTTCAATAAGCGAACTGCAGCGTTGACCTCACCTGGGAGCGGAGGTGGCTGAGGATGATCCCCTTGATGGTCTTCATAAGGTGGGAGCTTAAGGCGGCAGGTCTGTTGTGATTCAGCTCCCTGGGATGCGTTGCTTTAGAAAGTAGAACAAGACAGGAGGGCTTCCATAAAACCGAGGCTCAGATAAAATATTACCGGACCACGTCACTGAGTTGCTCTCAGCACACTCCCTGAGGAGTGTCATACATCATAATCAAACTTGATTTCACATCATACTTCTTAACATCAGAAAACACTTAAATGATAGGAGGCTTCATTCATGCAACTGTGTCTTTCCTGACCCTAACATCCTTTAACCCCCCCGCCCCCCCCCGCCCCCGGCACCTGCCCAATGCTCCACCGAGAAGGATGGGTTGAAAGCAGAGAAAGAATTTCATTATTACATGTATGTGCAATATGTATATGTGCTCAATGATAATTAAGGTTGTTCTTCTTCTGTCACAGATGTGTATGCTCACAGCCAGACAACAGAAATCTGCCACGAGGGTGGAATACAAAGACTGAAAGATGTTTCTATTAGCGAAGTTAACAAAATGTTCTATTTATCCCCCAAGCTATAACATACAAATAGAATTGTTAAACCTGGAGTGAAGCTGCTGGGCATTCATCGTGGTTCATTTTTTACACTTAGTTTCTAAAAGAAAAAGGATTTAAGTTTATTTATCCACTATTTATTTGGGAAAAGATACACTCAATGAATGTGCTTTTTACAACTTTAATTGGCTAAAAAAATTTACTTTATTTTCATATCAGTGAAGTGACGTGTAATGTAAAAAATATCATGACATAGCGTGAATATCATGAGCAACTTGTAGATTACATTAAAAAGTGATGAATATTTTGTTAATACTTTCTTTGTTTTATATGTCATATCCTGTTTTCAATGTGAGAGTGAGAAGTAAAGCAGCAACACGTCAAGTGTGTTTAGTGACTTTGAACTAGTGTTTAAAGAACATGTTTAAGGCAGTATTTGAAAAACAATTCATTGTGAAATACATCTGTCTGACTGGTCTGAAAGTTTAGTGTCAGCTAATGTGTACAATTAATGACTTTATACTACTGCTTGCTTTTGCTTGCCTTGTACCTCACTTGTAAGTCGCTTTGGATAAAAGCGTCTGCTAAATGACTAAATGTAAATGTACTGTATAAAATTAAAAACTGAAAAGTATTTTCTTAAGTGAAGAGGGAAAATAAAAAAAAATGCTGAGTGTTGCAGAGTGTGATATGGTGATATATGATTTAAAAAGGTTATTAATTAATTTCCCTTAAAACTAAGATCGTTCACCATTTATTCTCGTACAGAAATACAGCTGCACTGCTGCGTGTCTCCTTCTCCTCCACTGGGTGGCGGTGACGCACTGCTTCACCCGCTGCCTAAATTCCATAGAAGAAGATTGCGCTTCCATGAGATTTCTGACTGGTGTTTACAATTTGTTATTGAAGGTTCGTAGGGCCCGTTGTCAAAGTACACGTGTGTATGTGTGTAAACACATTTGAGTAGTAAACAAATGGCTTTCGCTGTGCCCGTGTGGTTAGCAGTTCAGGAACATCTTCTTGGATGTGAGGAAACCGACCGTAATACTCTGAGCCCGTTCGACAATTTCGACGATGAAGCTTTGTTCCAGATGTTCCACCTCACGAGACCCTGCATAGATTTCGTCACAGACTCTGTCCGCATCCGCATGAAGAGAGTCCCTTTGGATACGCCCAGGCTGTCCGTGGAATCGGTTGTCATGATGGCACTGAACCATTACGCGCATGGCGTGTCCTCTGCTGCAGTCCAGCAGAGAGTCGGACTGAGCCAGGCGGACTGCGGTTCCATCATAAACACAGTCTCCGGCGTTATAGCGGGGATGGCCGATCAGTTCGTGTCATTCCCCCAAACCAGGGACGCCAAAGCCACTGTCGCCTTCAGGATAGAGAAGTTCTGTGGGATCCCCAATGTGCTGGGCGTCCTGGCGCCCGCCCACTTTAAAATCAGAGCTTCTCCGTACGAAAAAAACACGTTCAGGTCTTTTGTCAACACCTTGGGGTACACATCTGTCGTGAGCCAGATCATCTGCGACTCTGACGGCAACATACTGAGTGTCGAGAAATGTAGCGTGGGCAGCACATTTGAGCAGGACTTATGGGACTCGTCATTTAGAGGAAGGGAAATTGAAAACGAGCTTCACGGACCATATTGGATGATTGGTAAGATATGAAAACAGATACAATTCACTGTGAGTTGTAGACTTTATGCTTTACTGAAACCCTTCGAATGGGTTTGTATTCATTTTTATAAAAGTCTTAATTCAAGGTCAACTTGCTACCTTTATTTGGGCTTTTTCTAATCTCATGTGATTTCAGTTGTCTCAAGCTCAATTGCCATGTGATAAACATCTATAAACATCTAATCTAAACATCTAAAATTATCACCACAAAAAGTATCACCACATCTCTGTGACACAGTACCATCCAGTATGGATGGTTAAACTAAATCCTGCACACTGAATGATGCACATACGTTTTGGTGTCCATTTAGCTAAGAAACATATTAATGCTTTATCCTTTTCTAAATTGTTTTCTTTGAGCAGGTGTGAAGCTGAGTGCCTCTACTGTGTGTGACTGATTTTTTCCAGAGTGCATACTACTATAGGCCAGTTTAACACTCAGCATTAACACTGTTATGATTTTGTTACTAATACTGCATTGTCTTATGTCTTTCTTAAAGGTGGGAAAGGATACCACTTAAGCAAACATGTATTGACTCCTGTGTCAGAACCTGCAAATGACAGTGAGGCTCGCTTCAATGAGGCCCATGCAAAGATCTACGATGTCATGCGGACAACACTTGGCTCCATGAAGAGGCGTTTCAGGTGTCTGATGCAACTTGGTTTTGCCCAAGAAGGCTCTTTGAACCAAAAATCTAACATTATCAAGGCATGCTGCGTCCTGCACAACATCGCTATGAAGTTCTCAGTCCCTCCTCCGCCCATAGCTGGTAAAATTGAGCGACTGCTCCCAGGAAAGCAGCATTCGGTTCCAGTGGAGGTTGACCCTGAGGTCATAAAGGCCAGGCAGAAACTCATAAAGGAGAACTTCTCTGCTTTCCCCAGTAGCCTGGACACATCGGGCAGCAGCGGCACAGAGGAGAATGTGTGAGCAGAGGGAAGCAAGCAGAGATGATTACTGACACAAGAACAAACACTGAAACCAAAACCCTGCGTACCATGCAAAATTTATTCATAGTTTGAGGCTACCTGCTGCCATGTTGCCGTTCAGTTTGATATGAATATAGAAATTTGACAGTATTGTCTTGTGGGCAGACTTGGTAAAAACATATGTTTGCTTGTTTTTTTTTAATACAAATGTTTCAATTCTTGTACAAATAAAAATAGAATTTTCTACCTACCCCTTCAACCTATAAAATATTTTTTAATTAATCTAATTTGAAAACATTCTGCAGTCATCTAGAGTGTTGTTCCTTTTAGTAATAATAATAATAACAATAAACATTTGGGTGTGAGAAAAAAGCATTTGAAACTTAAATAAAATATGCATATATATATATAGAATAAAACAAAATATTTCCTATTAACAGTTTATAACAATATATTGCGTGTAGATTTTAGAAGTATAAAAGACAAGGCTAAACAATCTTGTTCAGTCATTTGTGGTATTACGAAACTCCCGGAGGGCAGTTGCATTGACATATATCCCTTCTGTGTTTTCATATATGTTCTCTTCATTATTCTCACAAGGGTGCAGACTGTCCACGATGCACTGGTGCAGAAAAATATACTGGGACTGAAAAGAGAGGAGCAAGTAATTCACAAAGCAGAATAATTTTTAATTCTGATGAGTGCTTACTGTATGCTCACAGTATTTTTATTAATATTTTTATTTCCTTATATTCCAAATAGAACAGATTATGCTTAATTCATACTGTCAGTCTTTGTAAGCATCCCAGTACTTTAGCCAAGGCTTTTGTGTTTACACTGTAATTAAGCATCGCAAAGAATAAAAATGTGCAATAATGTGACTGGAACCTGAAACAGCACCCACGGCCCCGAAAATTCCCAAATTTTACCTCTGTCTGCACCATGTGTGGTCGACTCAGTCTCATCTTATGCACAAAAGCATTGATGCCTATTTCTCCTTTTTTGTCCATCTCCTGAAGGAAAACATCCAGGGCAATAATAGTGCCCGTTCTCCCAACTCCAGCACTAAGAGACAGACAATACAGCAAGTCAGTGCCCAGAAAAAATGGCTGTCATGTAGTAGTCCAGTTGGTCTCAAAGCAGATTTTAAGCCAAAAGCACCAAAAGCGCTCACCAATGACACTGTTGATTTATTTTCTATTATTTTTACTAAAGTGTCACATAAATGTTCCCAACATATGGCGTAGTTTCCTCTGTAGACACAATGGAAAAACGTATTCTGTACCTGCAGTGAACTACGGTGGGTGCCCCATTCCCTTGTCTCTCTATGTGCTGTCTCACCAGGGCTCTGAACTGGATCAGGACTTCTGTGCTCTGTGGGACTCCATGGTCAGGCCAGGCAGTAAAATGGAAATGTTTCACAGTGCGTGATTCTGAGGAGTTTCTCTGTGAAGAAGTTTGACAAAGAGGAAATAAATACTGTAAGTCTGTGGTTGTCTGTTGGTAGATGACACCTGAAGTCATCATTAACAAACATGTATTATCATCTTTGAAAGTAAGACTTTAACCGTAAATTAAAATATTTCATATTCTTCCATTAATAGCTGTCCTTTCTTCTCACTTTTGTTTTGCTTTTGGAGATATGCTTTTGAGATTACCTAACATGTTATTACTTAACCAAGTTAGATTTAGATGAGATTCAATTAGATTGATCAGTTATAACATATGAATGTCACATATGTTTCATACATGTTTCACATTGAATTCCCTCAACGTCCAGTTGGGCTCCTGTTGCTCATAAATCATGGTGACCTCCAGCTTGTCATAAAGGCAAGGATTCCTGTTTGCAGGCCAGTATTGTTCACACTTGGTCTAAGTAAAAGAAGCACACAGATTAACACAAAAACAAAATTAAAGAACAAAGTTCTTCATATGTAATTATGAAAAAGACCAGAAATTAGCAATAAACAAAAAGGCTACATTTGTAACATTTTTCTGGCTCAAAATGTTTAAGCTACACTGTCAGGACACATAAACTGTCGCAATTTGACAAAACAGCCCAAAGTATTTTAGGTTTGAAGATCCCTTAAAATGGGGCAGCACGGTGGCGGAGTGGTTAGCGCTGCACCTCACAGCTGGAAGGTTGCAGGTTCATGGCCCCGGCTGACCTTGCCCCTTCTGTGTGGAGTTAGGAGTTTGCATGTTCTCCCCATGCTTGCATGTGTTCCCTGCGGGTGCTCCTGTTTCCTCCCACAGTCCAAAAACGTGCATGTTAGGTTAACTGGTAAATCTGTGAATGGTTGTCTGTCTGTATCTGTCTCTCTATGATAGACTGGCAATCTGTCCAGGGTAGGTTATGCTCCAACCCCCCGCGACCCACATAGGATAAACGGTGACAGATAATGGACAGATGTCCCTTAACATCTGTCATTAAAATGTTCCTGACAACTCACCCGTCCCCCTTCAGTGCAGTTGGTTACCATGACGATCCCCATTACTCTTTGCTCCCAGATCATCCTCCAGAAATCATTGACTGTAGAAGGCAGAGGACCCTGAGTAGCAATGTACTCTCTGTTGCTATTAAAGCCCTAAGACACATAATAAGAGTTCAGATTGACTATTCATTAGTTTCTGTATGTCCTACATTACTCAGCATGACATGAACCTCCACTGTATGACCACTCGCCCTGGCATAAATTGCTAATCTTTAAATGTCAATTTACTTGCTCCAGATAATAAGTTCAAGCTTATTAAACCAGTCTTTTCTTGTAAAATTTTGCCCAATAATTAAAGGACTAGTTCTTTGAAATAGTTTCCAATTATCGAATAATACTTACTGGCATGTAATTGGCATTAATGTAATCAGAGGTCCCACTGAGATGTGTAGTTAGCCTCACTCGAGACCAGTCGTCTAGGATTAAACAACAGATGATTTAACAGAAATCATAACAAAGAAGACTGCTTAAAACAGCCACAGTTAAAATGAGTTAGTGGATCTAAATTATTTTCATGAGTCTATAGTTCTCATGCCAACATGCTCTAGTATTCAGGAGACAGACTTACATGGCAGGACATTGTTGAAACGATTCTTTGGTTTGTTCTCAGGTAGAACTGCGGCTCTTCGTGTCTGTTCTGTACCAACAGGAGCGAGGCTCTGCATGTGAAAAAACATTTTAAACATTGTCACAAATATATACAGCCACAAATTCAATGCAACAGAAAAGATGATAAAGAGAAATAATTACTTATAATAATAATATATATATTACACCTCATATTCAAGGCTGAAACCTCTATTGTCATCCATACTTAAGTGGAAGAAGTGGTCTTCAAATTTTGTCACAGAAATGGCTCTGAAACAAACAAAAACACGCGTTACAACATATATTTAATGATATGTAAGATGAATGAAATGTGTATCTTACATTTTATGAGATGAAGAGTAACACATTTCTTTATGGAAATATTTTTCATATGTGGTTAATTATTAATTCTCTCCACTTTTGGGAGAGCAGGAGAATTACTCCTATGAATACATGATGAATTGTTCACTTACTTGTTTTTTTTTACAGATAGAATAGATCCACAAATAAATGCTTTCTTTCTAGTGTGGGGGAAAAAAATCAAAGAGGTTTACTATTTGAGTCTGACAGAATAAATATCAAGGAGATGAAATGACATAATGTTGTCTCTGACAGAGGGAGCACCAACCTGATTAACTCTGGTCTCATAAACAAAATGAAGACAACTAGACAGATCAACAGAAAAAACAGCACAGCAAGTACTGACCCCGCAATGACCGCTACAAGAAATAAAATCTGGATTAAGTGGTTTAACACATAACAGCAGAACAATCAAATTATCTTCATTCTCCACATAGATACATTTTGTAACGGAAGAAAAAAAGTCAGAATTCAAAGCACCAAACTAATGAAAAAGAAAGTAATATAACTGATGCCAAACAGCCCAATAACAAGTGAATATGTGTTTTTTCTATAAAGTTTATCGACTTCACTTACCCCTTGGATCAGTAGAACATTCAAAAACAAATGCTGTGGAGCTGCTTACATTTCCAGACAGTGAAGTTAAAGACACTTCATAGTTTTTGGCAGGTTGGAATCCAGATATCTTGTAGTTCTGATTTTTATTATAAACTAAGGTTTTTCCAATCACATTTATTTCCACCGCAGTCCACACACCATCAGTCTCATCCAAGATAATTTTGATTGAATAGCCAGATGCCTCATACTCGCAATGAGCCCGTAAACTTGGAGGACCTGAGTAGAACAAGCACAAAGACGGATTTAAATCAGGAATAGCAGACAGTAACATTTTCTATCTATGCGGAAAATTGTGGAGTCAGTTTATTTATATAGCATATTTAAAATAACAGTTGCTGACCAACTTGCTTTTTGAAAGACAGAGTTATTAGAATTTCGTTGAAATAAATGTTCAAACAATTATTCCACAGAAAAAAAAAATTCACAGACTATAATAAAAATTGATTAGTTGCCAATGATTCGAGTTTGGCGCACATGTTGGGTACATCGAATATTTGGGAAATTTGCAATCTAAAGACATCTTTCTATAATCTTGGTAGAGAATTAAACTCTATCTTCTTATTATTATACATAATAATGATGAATTCATAATAAAATAGCCACTGCTCTTTTGTTTTTGCTTTTCAGTAATTATTTGGTTTGCAGTTAAATTGATAAATATTATGTTTCACACTATTTCTGTGGTAAATGCAGATTATTATTAGGATAATATCATAAGAAACTTACGGATTGTTAGGTTGTGATGACACTGTTGGTATTTTTCAAACTCAAGAGATATCTCATAGGTCTCGCCAGGATAAAGGTCAGTAAAGGTAACATTGCTACCTCCCGGACTGACATTAGTTTTTGTTGCATTTGAGGCAGTTGCCTTCGAGAACAAGCCTTCTACTATTCCTTGGATTGATGAGTTGGTAACATACCAGTTTACGCTGGAACAGTCTATGGCTGAAAGTCATAAGAAGACAAGTCCAGAGAGAAATAAATACAACTAAGTACTAACGTGCATATTACAGAATTAGAACTGGTAGGTCTTTGTAAATGCCTATGTGGAACTGAATGTTGGCCTGCCTGTTACTGTGGAGTCTTTATATGCAGTGCTGTTGAGTCCATCGAACATTGTGATCACACTGAAATTATATGCTGTTCCAGGCTTGAGAGAAGCAACTGAATGTGACACAACTGATGAGGACACGTTTTTGATAACATCCATCCCATTAATCCGAAGCAAGTAGCTCCAGTTAGTGTTCGTATTGTTCCACTGCAGAGTTATCTTGGTCACAGAACGTTCACTCACATTTACCAAAGGCACCCTCGGGGGAACTGATGGAAACAAAGAGAGCTTTTACTTAACACAAAGCCTACAGGTTTGCTCAGCTTGCTAAAAAGATGTTTTACTTGTTAAAGCATATCATCAGGTAACAGAGATTCCCCACCTGTTGCAGCATTAAATCTGTATCCTGTGCTGCTGACTTCCTCAAACACAGTGATGACAATGAAATTATATTTTCTCCCAGGAGTAAGCAAAGTGACTGCATATGTAACTAATGTCCCTTGATCAAATGGGCTGCTCTGTCCCAGTATGGTATCATTATTGTTGACATATTGTAGGATGTAGGTTGAGATGTTGTTAACTTTTCCCCAGGTCAGAGTTATACTGCTCTCGTTTTGTCCCAACACTTGCACATTCTTAACATTTTCAGGAGCTGTAAAGGAGGACAAGCAATTTTTTTCAAAAAAGAAAATGACAGCATACACAAGCACAAAATGATGTTAGTATATGTATATTGTTAAAGAGCTTGGGGGTGGCTGTTATTGTGGCTTTTTTCAAATGGAAAAAGAAAAAACTTTTACCAGTGACTGCAGTGAGGTTTTGTCCGCTGCTGCTGACATTTTTGAACTCGGTGAAGAGAGTGAAGTTATACTTAGTCCCACTTTTGAGTTCTAAGATTGTGTGCGTCACTTGCTCTTTCTCTGCATTGACATTTATCCTCGTTTTATTAAAAGCCAGTGTATATTTAGAGATGCCTTCCACTTTTTTCCATTGCAAAGTAATACTGGTCTCATTTTGTCCAATTGATTTAAACGCATCTGTATTAGAAGGAGCTAGGATGTAGACAGACAAAGAAAAATTAGTCCTTCTAAACGCTGTGGACTCATTATATCTCTATGGATAAAACATCTTGAATGTCCTTGAATGTTTTAAGCCTGCAGTATTGGAAAGACAACTTACCGGTGACTGCACTAAGGTTTACTCCAGTGCTTCGGACATTTTTAAACACAGTGAAAAGAGTGAAGTGATATTGAGTCCCACTTTTAAGATCTGAGGCTATGAACGTCACATTGTTGTTCTCATTTCCTGTGACATTTTTCTCTATATTATTGAACTTAATTATGTAATTGAAGATCCCATTCACTTTTTTCCATCGCAAAGTTATGCTGGTCTCATTTTGTCCAACAGATCTGAAATTTTCTGCATTAGTAGGAGCTAGGATAAAGAAAGACATGAAAAATTAACAAAATGTGACTTTAAAAACTGACATTATATCCATACTGAAATACTTGTCCAACTGATTTGAACTCCTCTGCATTAGGAGGAGCTAGAATGTAAAAAGACACATTGAAAGAACTAGCTTAAAATCTTCAGCATTACAGGGAAAAATAGCATTGGCCCTATTGGCTAAGAGACTTTACAGACTCTGTCCTGACTCGTGATGTAAGTGTATCAAAGCAAAGTAAACTTGCCAGTGACAGAAATAAGGTGAACTCCAGTGCTGCTGACATTTTTAAACACAGTGAAGAGAGTGAAGTTGTATTGAGTCCCACTGTTTAGATGTGAGGCTGTGTATGTCACATTATCATTATTCGCTTCTCCTCTGACATTTGCCCCTGAAATATTTCCGTATTGTAGTACATAGTCAAGGATGCCATTGACTTTTTTCCATTGCAAAGTTATGCTGGTCTCGTTTTGTCCAACTGATCTGAAATTTTCTGCATTAGTAGGAGCTAGGATAAAGAAAGACATGAAAAATTAACAAAATGTGTCTTTAAAAACTGACATTATATCCATAATGAAATACTTTGTTTTCGTAAAATTATTTTTAAGAGTTTTGCAGTTAGTTGCAGTTTATTAACTGAGTAATAATGTTCTGTTTAGAAATGTCAAATTAGATACTGTAAAACATTTGTTCTTGTCCTTTTCAGGTGGTAATAAGAATATTATCTTACCGGTGACTGCACTAAGGTTTACTCCAGAGCTTCTGACATTTTTAAATACAGTAAAAAGAGTGAAGCCATATTCAGTCCCACTTTTTAGATCTGAGGCTATAAACATCACATTATTGTCCTCATTTCCTGTGACAACTGTCTCTTTATCATTGAACTTGAGTGTGTAATTGTATATGCCATCTCCTTTTATCCACTGCAGAGTTACACTTGTCTCATTTTGTCCAACTGATTTAAACTCCTCTGCATTAGGAGGAGCTAGAATGTAAAAAGACATATTGAAAGAACTAGCTTAAAATCTTCAGCATTACAGGGAAAAATAGCATTGGCCCTATTGGCTAAGAGACTTTACAGACTCTGTCCTGACTCGTGATGTAAGTGTATCAAAGCAAAGTAAACTTGCCAGTGACAGAAATAAGGTGAACTCCAGTGCTGCTGACATTTTCAAACACAGTGAAGAGAGTGAAGTTGTATTGAGTCCCACTGTTTAGATGTGAGGCTGTGTATGTCACATTATCATTATTCGCTTCTCCTCTGACATTTGCCCCTGAAATATTTCCGTATTGTAGTACATAGTCAAGGATGCCATTGACTTTTTTCCACTGCAAAGTTATGCTGGTCTCATTTTGTCCAACAGATCTGAAATTTTCTCCACTATTTTCTGCATTAGCAGGAGCTAGGATAAAGAAAGACATGAAAAACTAACAAAATGTGACTTTAAAAACTGACATCATATCCATACTGAAATACTTTGTTTTCGTAAAATTATTTTTAAGAGTTTTGCAGTTAGTTGCAGTTTATTAACTGAGTAATAACCTTCTGTTAAGGAACATCAAATTTGATATTGTAAAAGATTTTGTTCTTGTCCTTTTCAGGTGGTAATAAGAATATTATCTTACCGGTGACTGCACTAAGGTTTACTCCAGAGCTTCTGACATTTTTAAATACAGTAAAAAGAGTGAAGCCATATTCAGTCCCACTTTTTAGATCTGAGGCTATAAACATCACATTATTGTCCTCATTTCCTGTGACAACTGTCTCTTTATCATTGAACTTGAGTGTGTAATTGTATATGCCATCTCCTTTTATCCACTGCAGAGTTACACTTGTCTCATTTTGTCCAACTGATTTAAACTCCTCTGCATTAGGAGGAGCTAGAATGTAAAAAGACACATTGAAAGAACTAGCTTAAAATCTTCAGCATTACAGGGAAAAATAGCATTGGCCCTATTGGCTAAGAGACTTTACAGACTCTGTCCTGACTCGTGATGTAAGTGTATCAAAGCAAAGTAAACTTGCCAGTGACAGAAATAAGGTGAACTCCAGTGCTGCTGACATTTTCAAACACAGTGAAGAGAGTGAAGTTGTATTGAGTCCCACTGTTTAGATGTGAGGCTGTGTATGTCACATTATCATTATTCGCTTCTCCTCTGACATTTGCCCCTGAAATATTTCCGTATTGTAGTACATAGTCAAGGATGCCATTGACTTTTTTCCATTGCAAAGTTATGCTGGTCTCATTTTGTCCAACTGATCTGAAATTTTCTGCATTAGTAGGAGCTAGGATAAAGAAAGACATGAAAAACTAACAAAATGTGACTTTAAAAACTGACATCATATCCATACTGAAATACTGTGTTTTCTTATAATTATTTTTAAGCGTTTTGCAGTTAGTTGCAGTTTATTAACTGAGTAATAACCTTCTGTTAAGGAACATCAAATTTGATATTGTAAAAGATTTGTTCTTGTCCTTTTCAGATGGTAACAAGAATATTATCTTACCAGTGACTGCACTAAGGTTTACTCCAGTGCTTCGGACATTTTTAAATACAGTGAAAAGAGTGAAGTAATATTCAGTCCCACTTTTTAGATGTGAGGCTATAAACGTCACATTTTCATCTTCCACATTTTTCTCTGTATTATTGAACTTGAGTGTGTAATTGTATATGCCATTTCCTTTTATCCACTGCAGAGTTACACTTGTTTCATTTTGTCCAACTGACTTGAACTCCTCTGCATTAGGAGGAGCTAAAATGTAAAAAGACACATTGAAAGAACTAGCTTAAAATCTTCAGCATTACAGGGAAAAATAGCATTGGCCCTATTGGCTAAAAGACTTTACAGACTCTGTCCTGACTATTGATGTAAGTGTACCAAAGCAAAGTAAACTTGCCAGTGACAGAAATAAGGTGAACTCCAGTGCTGCTGACATTTTCAAACACAGTGAAGAGAGTGAAGTTGTATTGAGTCCCACTGTTTAGATGTGAGGCTGTGTATGTCACATTATCATTATTCGCTTCTCCTCTGACATTTGCCCCTGAAATATTTCCGTATTGTAGTACATAGTCAAGGATGCCATTGACTTTTTTCCACTGCAAAGTTATGCTGGTCTCATTTTGTCCAACAGATCTGAAATTTTCTCCACTATTTTCTGCATTAGCAGGAGCTAGGATAAAGAAAGACATGAAAAACTAACAAAATGTGACTTTAAAAACTGACATCATATCCATACTGAAATACTTTGTTTTCGTAAAATTATTTTTAAGAGTTTTGCAGTTAGTTGCAGTTTATTAACTGAGTAATAACCTTCTGTTAAGGAACATCAAATTTGATATTGTAAAAGATTTTGTTCTTGTCCTTTTCAGGTGGTAATAAGAATATTATCTTACCGGTGACTGCACTAAGGTTTACTCCAGTGCTTCTGACATTTTTAAATACAGTAAAAAGAGTGAAGCCATATTCAGTCCCACTTTTTAGATCTGAGGCTATAAACATCACATTATTGTCCTCATTTCCTGTGACAACTGTCTCTTTATCATTGAACTTGAGTGTGTAATTGTATATGCCATCTCCTTTTATCCACTGCAGAGTTACACTTGTCTCATTTTGTCCAACTGATTTAAACTCCTCTGCATTAGGAGGAGCTAGAATGTAAAAAGACACATTGAAAGAACTAGCTTAAAATCTTCAGCATTACAGGGAAAAATAGCATTGGCCCTATTGGCTAAGAGACTTTACAGACTCTGTCCTGACTCGTGATGTAAGTGTATCAAAGCAAAGTAAACTTGCCAGTGACAGAAATAAGGTGAACTCCAGTGCTGCTGACATTTTCAAACACAGTGAAGAGAGTGAAGTTGTATTGAGTCCCACTGTTTAGATGTGAGGCTGTGTATGTCACATTATCATTATTCGCTTCTCCTCTGACATTTGCCCCTGAAATATTTCCGTATTGTAGTACATAGTCAAGGATGCCATTGACTTTTTTCCATTGCAAAGTTATGCTGGTCTCGTTTTGTCCAACTGATCTGAAATTTTCTGCATTAGTAGGAGCTAGGATAAAGAAAGACATGAAAAACTAACAAAATGTGACTTTAAAAACTGACATCATATCCATACTGAAATACTGTGTTTTCTTATAATTATTTTTAAGCGTTTTGCAGTTAGTTGCAGTTTATTAACTGAGTAATAACCTTCTGTTAAGGAACATCAAATTTGATATTGTAAAAGATTTGTTCTTGTCCTTTTCAGATGGTAACAAGAATATTATCTTACCAGTGACTGCACTAAGGTTTACTCCAGTGCTTCGGACATTTTTAAATACAGTGAAAAGAGTGAAGTAATATTCAGTCCCACTTTTTAGATGTGAGGCTATAAACGTCACATTTTCATCTTCCACATTTTTCTCTGTATTATTGAACTTGAGTGTGTAATTGTATATGCCATTTCCTTTTATCCACTGCAGAGTTACACTTGTTTCATTTTGTCCAACTGACTTGAACTCCTCTGCATTAGGAGGAGCTAAAATGTAAAAAGACACATTGAAAGAACTAGCTTAACTCTTCTGGATTATGAGGAAATGCGCTGTAAAAAAGAATCAGCCGTTGTACATATACTGTATAAAATCACTATGTCTCTATAGGCAGAGAAACTTTACAGAGTTCTGTCCTGAGTCATGATGTAAGTGTATCAAAGCATAAACAACTTACCGGTGACTGCACTAAGGTTTACTCCAGTGCTTCGGACATTTTTAAACACAGTGAAGAGAGTAAAATTGTATTGAGTCCCACTGTTTAGGTGTGAGGCTGTGTATGTCACATTATCATTATTCGCTTCTCCTCTGACATTTGCCCCTGAAATATTTCCGTATTGTAGTACATAGTCAAGGATGTCATCGACTTTTTTCCATTGCAAAGTTATGCTGGTCTCATTTTGTCCAACTGATCTGAAATTTTCTGCATTAGTAGGAGCTAGGATAAAGAAAGACATGAAAAACTAACAAAATGTGACTTTAAAAACTGACATCATATCCATACTGAATACTGTGTATTATTATAATTATTTTAAAGAGTTTTGCATTTAGTTGCCGTTTATTAACTGAGTAATAACCTTCTGTTTAGAAATGTCAAATTAGATATTGTAAAACATTTGTTCTTGTCCTTTTCAGGTGGTAATAAGAATATTATCTTACCGGTGACTGCACTAAGGTTTACTCCAGTGCTTCGGACATTTTTAAACACAGTAAAAAGAGTGAAGTAATATTCAGTCCCACTTTTTAGATCTGAAGCTATGAACATCACATTATTGTCCTCATTTCCTGTGACATCTGTCTCTTTATCACTATTATCTTTATCTTTATAACTTGAGTGTGTAATTGTATATGCCATCTCCTTTTATCCACTGCAGAGTTACACTTGTCTCATTTTGTCCAACTGATTTAAACTCCTCTGCATTAGGAGGAGCTAAAATGTAAAAAGACATATTGAAAGAACTAGCTTAAAATCTTCAGCATTACAGGGAAAAATAGCATTGGCCCTATTGGCTAAGAGACTTTACAGACTCTGTCCTGACTCGTGATGTAAGTGTATCAAAGCAAAGTAAACTTACCGGTGACAGAAATAAGGTGAACTCCAGTGCTGCTGACATTTTCAAACACAGTGAAGAGAGTGAAGTTGTATTGAGTCCCACTGTTTAGATGTGAGGCTGTGTATGTCACATTATCATTATTCGCTTCTCCTCTGACATTTGCCCCTGAAATATTTCCGTATTGTAGTACATAGTCAAGGATGCCATTGACTTTTTTCCATTGCAAAGTTATGCTGGTCTCATTTTGTCCAACGGATCTGAACTCATTCACATTAGGAGGAGCTAGTAGTTAAAAAAGACACAAAGAGGAAAAATGTGAACAAAATCTGACCTTAAGGAATCATAAGATTGTTCTGCATAAAATGGAAATTAGATTAAAGTATAGAAACATAACATTACATTTGTTGATGTACAATTTCCTGTTTTGTATATATAAACAATGAAAACATTTAATTCCAATATTTAACTTTTTGCCCATTATAAGGAGAATGTAAAGAGAGACTGAGCAGATGTTTGAAATATTAATGCAAAGGTTTGAAATATGCTAACTAATAATTATATAATGACACAATTTTTTAGTGATAAGTACATTTAAATATGAAAATGTATTAACAAAAGAGATGGCTCAAATACTTAAACATCAACTACCAATTACAGCTGTAAATGCAAATCCAGTGCTGTTGATTCGCTCAAGCACAGTGATGAGAGTGAAATTAAATATTTTCCCAGCAGCCAGGAAAGAGACCACATGCTCTACTGATTTCTCTCGGTAAGATGCATTGATTATGTCACTGCCTTTTTCATCATATTGCAGCATGTAAGTTGAGATGTTGTTAACCTTGTCCCACTTTAGAGTTATCCTGCTTTCATTTTGTCTTAACCTACTGACGCTCTTAACATTTTCAGGGGCTAAGAAGAGAAAGAGGTGACAGTTTCATCAGAGCAAAAGAGTAGTCTGAGACTTTTACCACATCAAAAATAAATTATAACTTCTTTCACACAATAAAATACAGGCATGTTAGCAAATGAAGGGCCAAAGCTCATACTTACGTGATATTGCTGTTGAAATAGTCGTTGATGATACTTTTGTGTTTGTAACTGTTGTAGTTGATGTATTGATGTCAGTGACACCCTGAAAACAGATTTATTGGGACACAAAGGGAAAGTGCTAATCCAAAAAAATCCAAAAATCCAAAACGTTTCATTTTAGAGTGTACAAAACTGACAGAAGTCTGTCGTCCTACTTCAAAATCTACATTGTTAACAAAAGTGTAATGCAATCTGCAACTTATCTACTGGTTTAGCTTTTTCTATCTCACCTATAAGCTCCAGCTATATTGCCTTGTTGGAAACATGCAATATATGTCACAGCTCAGTTACAGTTTAGATGATTTCCTCATTTGTGCCTTTGTGTCTCTGATGAAGTGAAAAAAGATAACTACCTACTGAGAAAGAATTATTTCATATTTCACCATCTGAAAAAGTCCACTGTCTTTATGTTGTGCAATAATCTTTTCTTTTTTTCTCCATCTAAACTGTGTGATGATACATTTCATGCATTGAATTTACAATGTGGTTTTCTTTTGTTTAGGGTAGCCTCAGCTGTTCTAAATACATTTACAGAGGATAAACCAAAAAACTTACCCAGAGCAGACACAGGAAGATACACAGCAGCAAGTGGTTAGAGGTGATTTTGACAGACAAAGGCTTCACCATGGTAACGATTTTTTAAACTACATGCACGTAATGAACGTCATTCCTTTTTTTGGTACTAAAATTAACTTCACATTTCTATTTTATACTTCTAACGGTGTTGACAAAACCAGCAACATTTAAGGTTGGCAGATAATTCCTTCCTAGGCTGACGCAGTCCAAAATGAAGTCAAGTGGTGTTGACTTTTAATTTTCAAACGTGTCCTCCTTTGGTAACCTCTGGTCTCCTCTCATGTCGGCAAGTGACTTAGTAAATAGTTGCTTCTGCTTTTTGGTCTTATACAACCACTAAGACCTTTGCCCCGCCTGTAACTTCCTTATTAACTGCCATAATGTGCAGCTTGTCAGAAGTGTGTCATTCAAGTGGATTTGTCTTTTTCACATGTTTATTAGTGGTGCACTCTTCATGTTGGATGAATATTTATTATGCAGGTTTATGTTCGTGATTGCCTGTATGCTTTTATGATGGGTAAAGGAAATATGATTTTTTTAATATTTAATCTATAAAACCAAATCTTTTTAATACTATTCAAGATAAATTGTATTTGTTTTGTTTGTTTGTTTAAATTATTTCTTTGTTAAAATAAATGTCCAGTCTTCTTTGACAGTTGGTCTGGTTTCACAGTAAATATGCTTTTGGTTTCTTTGTCTGACTAGGCAGTGATATTTATAGCTTGCTTGTGGTTAAAATATATAAGGAACTGCAAACAGAAAACTTCAACAACATAATTTTTTCAGAACATAAAGCAAAGACAGGATTTATGGCCTTATTTTATTGTCCTATAGTCACTGTATGAAATGTTAGTATATCAAAGAAAACATTGTCCATTGGGGAAACATGAGTAGGAAGTTCACACTCATAAATTGAAACTGTTTTCCTCATCTGTTATTCTTATCTTACTCACAAATAGAACAATGCTAATCAGCTTCTGTGTTGAGTACTGACCTGAACTAGTAATTGAGTTAAATAGCACATAGTATTATTGCTGTATTTCTATTCAGTGATTTTGGCCCTAGTTTGCAGGACTTTATTATGACATTTTGAGACCTGCAATCCAAAGATATTCAGAAGTAGCGGGTACAACTACGAATGTGGCGCTCATGTTTGTGCGTCTTAGGCTGTAAAACTGACACAGTTTTGAATGTCAATAAACCTAAAGTGCCCTGGTAGCTGAACAGTTACGGTGAGTGCGCTTTAACCACAATGTTCCGCGTTTAAGTCCATCTGGGGATTTTTGAGGTATATTATACTCTTTCTCTCTTTCTCTCTCGCTCTCTTTCCCCATATTTCCTGTCTGCCACTTCTATATAGAATAAAAACTATAAAATAAAGGTTAAATTACCCCCCCCCCCCCCCCCCCCCCTAATAAAAATGTATAAATCCAGAGCCTATATACAACCTGAGTGTGTTAATGCCCCAGAAAGTCCATGCTTTACATAAGTCACCTGCCTAAAATACAGCTGAGTTGAATATATATTATAAATATCAGGTTTCCTTCTGAGTCTGGTAATTCATATAAAAGAGAAAGACCTACAACCAAACCAGCAGTCTGTTTCTGATTCACACTGACAGTAAGTGAGAGCAGGGCTTGACATTGCCTTTGCTCACCAGCCACTGTGACAATAGGCTTTCTGGCCACAACTTGTTGTTTGAACTTGTGTTTCTATGATTTAGGTTCACTGTTGCATGATAGATTTTTCTTTAACTAGATTTACAACACCTTTAAACAGGTCGGCCGCAGCTCAGTGGATAAGACATTCGTCCACAGTCCACAGGGTCAGTGGTTTGACTCCCAGTCCCTCCTACATGTCAAAGTGTCTTTGGACAAGACAGTGAACCCTCAGTTGCTCTCAGTGGGTTAGGTAAGCACCTTGCATGGTGAGCTGCTGCCTTTGGTGTGTGAGTGTGTGTGTTATTTTGTGAATGATAAGCAAAGCACTTTGGCTAAAAGTGTTATATAAACTACACACCCAAACCAAGATTACATAAAATGTAATACAATACACCACACCCAGTAACTGTACCACAAGTCTGACAACTGGTAAATAAAATGCGTCTATGTCAATTGGTGTATCTACAGCTCAACGTGAAATATTTACTGCCATAAATCTTTCAATCAGTGCAATATATGATCTTATCTTATTGTGTCAGAGTGCAATGAGTTTAAGATTTCAGATGCTTTGTGAGAAGACATATACTTATTATAAATATTATTAAATAATTAAATAATTAAGGGCTGTGAATCAATTACATTTTTTAAATGTGATTAGTAACACATTAATCACACATGTTTTATACTCGGAATTTAGTGTAAAGAGACATTTTTCAAGTTTTAATAGTCTTATTAACATAGCAGTGGACACATGGTACTGATGGTACCAACTTAGTCTACATAATAAACTGATAACTAAGTGACAATTCATTAACTGGTCTACAGTACAACAGTTAAGTCCCATACACGAAAAATAGTGCTGACATTAATCGCTGAATGAAGTTTAGAAAGACTGAAGAAAATAGAAGGCAGTCTCTATCTGTCACCTATTGTTTTTTCTTTCTGTTGTGGTTCAGGTACAGCAGAGGGAGACGCCCTGGTTTAGTGTGGAGGCTGTTTGGTCAATTATTAAACTTAAATCAATTAAATTGTCTAAATGGTTAAGGTAACATACAGACAGTCATTGTTTTAGATCATTCATAGCAATTAATGATTTATAAACAACCTCACTACTGTATGGTGACAATTCGTTTAGTTTAGACTAGTTTAAACTGCTTGTGACTTTACAGTAATAAACAAAAATTGTCGACCTGAGCGTCTCACTTCAGCCTTGCTCTGTCTTCCCTCCCCCTGACAGCTGCAGCTCTGCTGTGTGTGGAAGCACTGCTTCACCGTCCATTAGACAAAGACCAGAGGGGAGGAAAAGCTGCAGAACAATATTACAATAACTTTACATCCAGTAATCTCACTCACCGCATTCTTCAAGTATGAATAAAATGCTGAGAATCGATCGATATTGCCTCCCCTCACACTGTCGAGACCTTTACTTCTGAGGCAATCAGTAGGGCATCATAACAGAGCCTGCCATAATAGCATTTAAAAAACAAATGGCGGGCAAAGGAATTTATGGCAACCTAAACACGCCAAAGTAGCTAGTTGGAGTCACTGTGGTAGCCACCATTGCTGAAATCCACCCACATTAAGCAGATTGGCAAGTGTTAAAGTCAGGCCCTACAGGCAGGACCATATATACCTTTACACAACTAGATACATTCCTGTACCATTATTCTGCTCAGCATAAATGTGTTGCAGATTAAATCAGGTCTTCCTCTTGGATTTATTACCAGCAGCTTATCTATGACCTTTATCACAAACCTTCCAGTTCCCTACTGTTTGGCCCATCCTTACAAATTCTCAAAAAGATTACAGCATAAAAGGCCTGAGTAGGGTAATTCACCTACTCCTGCCACCATTTTGCGCTGGCTCAATGAAATACAGTCGTATAACATCCACTGCAGGATTTACTTTAAACCGAAGCTGCTGCTCACTTTGCCTACCTGCATCAGCCTTTGGTAATATATGTGATAAGACGGACCTAATGAAATCACTCACATAATAAAAACGAGTTGATGAACAGGTAGTACAGGTAAGTCCAAGTTTTCCTTTTTTCTACCTACTATCTACATTCAGTCCAGTCGGTGGCGGTAATGCACCGGAAGCTGGTTGCCAACTGCCAATTAAGACCAGTGAAGAAGAAGATGTAGGCGGGTCGTTGGTTTATAAACAAAAAGATAAAGGTAGACACAGTGCTGCCAAAGTAAAGTCACTCTGGAAAAGACCAGCTGAGTGAAGAAGCAAAGGTGACGCTGACCTGTCTCAGCAAACGTTAGTCACGGCCAGGCTTAGGTAACATCTGTGTGGTACTTTGATACTAATGTCAGCCTCCAAACAGCATACAAGTTCAGCTAGCTAACGATAGCTAGCAGCGTGCTTTCAGCGAACGAGATTAACTGAGCTTCAGCGGCGCTAACGTTAATGTAACTTTCTAAACTTTGACCTGAAGCATAGCAACATACTTGAAGACAACGAACAGCGTTTCGTTTGTCACGGGTTGCACAAAAGCGTCTTAGCTACAAGACGAGATGTTTGTCTCTTTGATTTTAAAGTAGTGGCCTTATTTGAACTTGCATTGTTTTACTCCAATACCATTCACTCTTATTGTCACTTTTCAGTTTTTCAGAAATGCAGTCCGTAGTCAGACAAAACTTCCACTCGGAGACCGAAGCAGACATCAACAGACTCATCAACCTGAAGCTCAATGCATCCTACACCTTCCTTGCGCTGGTAACGTTACCAATTTTCTGACAGCAATTTAACGTTAGTCGCTGTAAGATTAGTGATATTTTTCACGTGAAAAGAAAGAAAAGAAATACGTATCTGTACTCTAATCTCTTGTCTTTTAGGGGATGTATTTTGACAGAGATGATGTAGCCTTGCCAAATTTCTCCAGTTTTTTCTTGGAGCGCTCCATAAAGGAGAGGGAACAGGCTGAGAAGCTGCTGGAATATCAGAACATGAGAGGAGGCCGAATTTTGCTTCAGACTATTGCTGTAGGCCCACAATATATGCATACAATTTTGCACAACATATTTAAGCCGCTTCTGTTGTGGCATAAAATGTAAACTTTTTTTTTTCTAGAAACCTAGTAGAGAGGATTGGAAAAGTGGTCTTGATGCAATGTCATTTTCCCTGGATTATCAGAAATCTCTAAACACGTGCATCCTTAATGTACACCAAAGAACTGGCACCTACACCGACCCTCATGTAAGTTTTGTCACTGCTACAAGATCTAAGGTGTAGATGTGCTATAGAGAATATTTTAGGACATATGTGTTATGTCTGAAATGAACATTACCTACTTGATCACCTTTCTATGACTATAACTTACTAATTTCTGTCTTAATTCTTTTGTAGCTAAGTGACTTTCTTGAGGCCCACTTCCTCACCGACAGCCATGACACCATAAAGAAGCTGGGAGATTATGTTGGCAGTCTGACCCGCATCACTGAGTCTGAGGCACACGGTCCAATGGGAGAATACCTCTTTGACAAGCATACTCTGTAAAGTTCACAGGACTATAGTGGCACAAGCTCCACATTTAAAAGACAAAGGTCAGAGATGTTCAAAACATAAATTACCTCAATTTGAAAGTTCAAAACCACAGTGGAAAGTAATTCTCGTCAATATGGTGCTTAAAAACAAACATTTTCCTATTCAGCTAAAATAAGTTACATTTATTTATACTTTGTTGGATCATTTCATACATTCAATGTGTTACAGGTTTTAATCCTTCATTTGTTTTGTTCAAGTTGATACTATTGAGTCAATTAGAACAGTTTACAATTGGGATGATCACTAAAAAATTGAATAAAGTCATATTTTGCTGACACATTGTTTTCATTTTGGTCTTTTATTAAAGCAGTTTGACAGTTATACACTATTTCCAGTTGTTCAAGTCATCTAAACTGTCATGTGTAAGCATTCTGTGCTTTTACTAAATACATGCCTGCACCCATCGATAATCATGGTAGTTTGCTGACTCACTGTTGTCCGAGTTAATGATTAACATTAGGCTACCAGAGAGCTTGTGGTTTTGGTTGTCTTACAGCACTGCATTACTGCACGAGCATGCAACAATGTTTCGAAAACATCAACTACCTAATGATTAAAATAACTTCCACTGTTGTGTATACTTTGAGATAATAAGCTATTCTACTAGAATACAAAAGCCATGAATTGACATGATATGCTACTTTTACTAATTGCAATATAAAATATAATGCTACTACAGTCCTGGAATAAGTGCTGTGAAGGTCACATTATTCAGTAGTCACTGTTGGGTTAGTTTATTCCATTTTGTATGTATTTTATTAAATTACCTCTTAGATGAGGGTGTTGCATGCTGGATTGGAGCCACTGAGGTCTCCAGATGTAGTGGTGCAAACTTGTGGCAGCATGCCTGGGGATTACTGTTCAGTGCTCTAAATATGGGTATGTGTTTTGTACAGTAAAGTGGTAAGCCGAGGGATAAAGGGGTCAGAATATCTCATAGTTGCTGGTAGATTGCCGATGGCCTGCGAGAACAGCTATGCTGAAGGGATTAGTGAAGGGGTGGATGCACTACAATCTCTTCAATCTAATGGATAAAGAACCATTATTGCTATGTTGCATCAGTCTAATGAACAGTTACTTTTTCGACTCAAAGAATTGTATTAAAGTGTTTGTAATGTTAGAAATATTTTAAAATGGGGTATAATATGGTTAAAGGTGATTGTCATCATGCATCTTCAGGCGGAGAAATAATGTGAAGCAACAGATGTGTTTTCAGTATTCTAATGTGGGAAGGAGGGGGTAGGGTGGATTAAATGACTACAGTGCTCTAGTGATTTGCCAGGGTTTTAGCTTTGATGGAAGGGGTTGAAGGGAACCTGCCAGAGTTTGCAGCATACGATGAAATGATGGGTGTGTAAGAGTTTCAACAGGCCAAAGGGAAAGCAATAAGACAATTTTTGAAGTAAAAGTTGTTCCAACAGCTGTTTCATTAAGAGGAAATTAAAGGAAGATATCAGCAGGTAAGATAAAAATACATATGATTTCAAACATCTTTGTTAATGATTAAAGGAAGAGTATTACACTGCCAAAAAAACAACAACGCATAGACATTTTAAATGTATTTTATGTATTAAAAGATCATACTGGTTGTCACAATACTGATTTAAAAAAACGGTTGACTTTAGGACTAGTTCTCTCTATGGGAAATATTTTTGTATGTTTTCTTTAATAATGATTACCCCTAAAAAAAACTACCTACAAATTTAAATAGACACCAATCATGTTTAATTGTATTCATTATCTCCCTCTATTCAAAGAAGTTACAACTAAAATGTAAAAACTACTTTTGAGAAATTTCTGATTTCCATGAAATTGCTTTTTTGTAGTCTGAGATAAATATTCATAAAAACTTTGAATAAAAACATGGGGTTTTTCCCTTTTATATTGGGAGTAGTCTCATGAACTTCCTTTGACATACGTAGGTCATTCTACAAAACTCTTTAAAGTAGTTAAAAGGGACTGAAACAGCAACTATCAGAGAGGAATGTTGGGGGGGAGACTAAGCCCTATGTATTTACGATTTGAGAATCTGGGATTTTTGGATTAATCAGAATCAGAAAACTGTTTATTGCCAGGTACAGTTAAGAACACTTTACAGTACTAGGAATTTGTCTTGGTGACAGGTGCAAACACAGAATACAAACATGACACAACAAATATGCAGATATTGTCTCATCACAGTTATATCCAGATACATGCCGACAGCAAAGAGAGAAAAATGAAGGGGGGAAATACAGGGTAGTGAAAGCCAGGGTAATGGGCTGGGGGAGCTGAGAATATGAGTAACAGAGGGATTAGGGTCAACCATTTTGAGCATCTGGCTTAGAGATGTCCTATGCTTATGAAATGTTCTACAAAGCATCCACATAAGGGATTACGCAGCATACATATGAAGTTGTGTTATGTCTCACTGTTGGGGCCAACTTGGAAAAGAGCATAAAAAACCAATGCAATAAAGCGTCTGCAACTGCACTCAGTCTATTGTTTTCACAGCTGAAATGAGGTTCATCAGTGCCGGGATGCGGAGCAGAAGAGCTGCCGAACCTCCTGAACCTGAACCAGAGGACGCAACAGAGGCAGTTCATCATGAGCACTCTCATTCACAACACCACAAGCATGAGCAAGAGCACGAGCATGAGCAGGAGCACGAGCACGAGCATCCTCATGCAGAACACCACCCCAGCCATGACTATAATCACATAAAAGACAAATTCATGAATGAACTTAATCACCTGCAAAGTAAGCCATTTCTAGACTTTGTAAGGGTAGGTGAAAAATTTATTTAGATGATGAAATCCAGACTTGCACATACATTATGATATATAAATCTTATTTCATATTTGTATTAACCAGTTTATTTCAACCTTTTTAAATACAGATTACATCTTTTAGAGAGAAGTATGAGAAGACATGTTTTTGACATATTTTCCATTCTATAAAAACAATTTCTGGTTGAAGCAGTTATGTTTGATGTTCATGCAAAAAACAATCTAAGAGAAAATAGAGCATGACAATAATTATTATTCCCCTCTATTAAAAACTACTGCTTTGGTGTCTTAAGTTAAGCACCTAATGGTAAACTGCTGCAGTGATGTCACTGCTGGTGGCTGTTAGTACAGTGCCACTCCCAAGTTGGAGTGTGTTATTTTCAGATTGTGGATAAGGGAGTTGCTGACAACACACATGCTCAGCAAACTGTCCCTAGAAAAACAAGGGCTTTAAAGTTTGTAGCCCCCCCAACAATACACCACAAGAACCATATTTTATGTTAATATTAATTCATTCTGTTTTAAAGGTATTGCAAGGTTTGAAAATGTATTTTTTATTTTTAACAATAATGCTGGAACTGACAGATTACTTGAGTAAACTGACTTACAATGCTGGATTTTCTTTGATGCAATCTGATGATGTGACATTTAAATCCTCTTGAAAAGAGGGCAATTTTCAAGACTTAAGATGTCTAAACAAAGTCCAGAAATACAGGTTGGTATGGGATTTTTGTTGTTGTCTGTAGAAGACATGAAGGGATTAGACTTCCACTCCATCCAGCCATAATAGAGTGAATACTTTGTTTGTTTGTTTTTTTAGTTCCCATGTGGGCCGTAGGAGCCATTGCTGTGCTGGTAGTGGTTTTGGTGGCATGTTTCATCTTCTGTGTTTTCAAAAAATGCTTTGCAAAAAAGAAAAAGCCAAAGAAAGTAAGGGAGAGGAAGACAGGTCGCCGAAGAATGGCAAAAGAAGGTGAAGGAGAGGCTGGAGAGAAGGTGTGTGATTACCAGTCCATTATTGTATAATCTTACTGATCTAGCTCATCAAGTTGAATATCCATTCCTCTGACACTTTTATCTTGTAGGAGGGGGAGGTGAAGAACCAAGGCGAGAAAGAGGAAAAAGAACAAGAAAAGTTGGGTAGGCTGGAGTACTCCCTGGACTATAACTTCACAGAAGCCCAGGTAGGTCCTGTTTAAAAACAAAATGAGTATCGGTTTCACCAAAAACATTCTTATTGAGGACCTGAATACAGTAGTGGATGAAGTACCCAAAAACTGTAGTTGTAAAAGTACAGTTTTTAAGTAAAAGTACAAATAAACAAACAATAATGTTCTCTAGTAAAAGTACAAGTACCCGCTGAAATTTCTGCTTAAATAAAAGTAAGTAGCTGATTAACTATGACTTGATGCTTTTTTCAGTTTTATTTTTTAAACTACTTATGTGAAGTGAGAAAAAGAGGTGAGAAGCCAAAATGTAAAATTACTGCATACCAGCTCACTTTGAGTACTGCTAATATGTTAGGTCTTTTAAATAAGACCAGAAGACCAGAAGACCAGAAACTGACACTGTGCCTGTCTCTCTAGTGATTCGTTTTCAATAAAAAAAGGAAAAAGTGGTTTATTATAAAATGTGGTATAAGTGCTGTGATTGTAACGGAACTTTGATTAGAAATCTAGTGGAGTCAAAAGTAGAGATATTTGATCTGAGATGTAGTGGAGTAAAAGTCAAAGTAGTTACAGATACGCTAAAAAATACTTAAGTACAGTAACAAAGTACTTGTGCTTGTACTTTGTGACAAAGTAGATGCACTTTGTTACATTCCACCACTGCCAGAATATAAGGAGTAAATAAATAACTCCAAGAAAAAGATTCCTACAAGTCTCTTGACCACTTTAACCTTTCTTGTCAATGCTCATTCTGACTCTTATTCTCTTTGTCCTGAAGCTCATAGTGGGTATCCTACAGGCTCAGGACCTTGCTGCTATGGACATGGGGGGAACCTCAGATCCTTATGTCAAAGTCTTTTTGTTGCCAGACAAAAAGAAGAAGTACGAGACCAAGGTTCAACGCAAGAATTTATGTCCTGTTTTCAATGAGACTTTCATCTTCAAGGTATCAACTGCTTGACATTGGCCCTTTGTCGACATGATGTCTTTTTTTTTGTTCTCTTGCCTTCTGTCATCATTTGTGTTGGCCTTCCAGGTTGTTAATGAAATACCCCTCTTTACCCCTCGTGAGGCAGATGTTTGGCCTGTGTTTGTACTCCCCTCTTCTTTAGTCTTTCATTCCCTGAATGGCACCTGTCAAGGTATCCATCCGCCCAAAAATAACAGCGCAATATGTTTTTTATTTGTATTCAGTCATTGTAATTATTTTTTTTTGGTGTGGATATGTATCCATTAACTGTATGTAAACAAAAATGTAAAATGTTTGTGTTCACCTATTGTAGATCCTAATGTTGAGTATTATTATTATTACCTCTCTTTCTAGATTCCATATGCAGAGTTGGGAGGAAAGACTTTGGTGCTGCAGGTTTTTGACTTTGACCGTTTCTCCAAGCATGATATGATCGGTGATATAAAAATCCCCATGAACAGTGTGGATTTGGGTCAACCAATGCAGCAGTGGAGAGACCTGGAGAGTAGTGAGAAGGAAGAGGTGTGACAGAGAAATAACTAATTACCAGTTATATAAAACATGCTCCTTGGGACACGATGGTAATCTATCAAACTTTCATTCTACAGGAGAAACTTGGTGATATTTGCATTTCCTTACGGTATGTTCCCACTGCTGGGAAACTGACGGTAAACATCATGGAAGCAAAGAACTTGAAGAAAATGGATGTTGGCGGCTTATCCGGTAACCAAGCCTCCTGTCCTTTATTCATACTTTGTCTGATGTTTGTTTCCTGTCTGATTATTATGAACTACTTCAAAAAAACAACAGAAGAAAAAGAAATGTAATTGTTAACGATGTTTTCATTTTTCATAAGATCCATATGTGAAGATTGTTCTGCAACAAAATGGGAAACGGATTAAGAAAAAAAAGACAACAGTCAAGAAAAACACGCTAAATCCCTACTTTAATGAGAGTTTTAGCTTTGATGTCCCCTTTGAGCAGATACAGGTAGATAATTTGAAATATAGTAAACAATAAATGTTAAGGTGGGGAATGATTTGACAAAGCACTTTTTCTTTTTCTTTCAGAAAGTACAGGTCGTCATCACGGTGTTTGATTATGATAAACTCGGGAGCAATGATCCCATTGGAAAAACCTTCATGGGTTACGGAGCTACAGGAGTTGGGCTGCGCCACTGGTCAGACATGTTAGCCAATCCTAGACGTCCAGTAGCACAGTGGCACACTCTCCTGCCAGAAGAAGAAGTCGATGCGGCACTCAAAGCAAAACCGCGCTAAAGTCCGACCTGTGTCAGACTTTTGGGTCAACTCTGTTTTTGTTCATGGCGCACATTAATTTTTCTATATTGGTTGTTTCCTTTCGGCCATCCAATGAACCCGTGTGTACTGCATGTGTGCATATATGTTTATATGTGTGTGTGTATGTGTGTGTAATGCACTAATGTTTTTTAATATTCAGTTGTTATTAAAACCTCTGCCTGTTCTATTTCCTGTACCTGTTACACCAGCACGTAAACCAGTATGACTCTGTATGCGTATACATAAATGGCAAAATGTATGTGCATATTTTGTGTATGGTCTAGTAAAATGTTGGTAGCATAAATTAACAATTTTAATAATACATCAATAGACCTTCTGCATTATGTACTCTGGACTGGTTCTTATTTTGTTTGTGCTGTAGGACATCAAGGTTCTGAAAAATGCTGGTTGTAATGAAAATAAAGAAAAATGGACACCTTCACATCAATGCTGCTTTTGCTTTTCATTAACTTAAATGTACTGTTAATGCAGAGTTAATAGGAACTGATCTGACTTTTGTGCTTTGAGAAGCAATGAAAAAAGTAGGAGTTGTACAAATGACATGACTATTAAAGGAATGCTTCCTATTATTAAGATGAGGATAGTGCACATTAATGAACATTTGTATTGATACAACAGCAGATGTAAACATGCCAGATTAAAGCGAAAATGCTAATTTGCATCCGTAGTCCCGAGGCAGGTAATAAAGCCAAAAATCTGAACTTGCATGAAATATAAACACGGAAGTAAACTCATTATTAGTTATTTTTCAAATAATATATTATCATATCAAAATGAAAATAGTGTTTAGTCTAAATTATTCTGCCCACACTAGTAGAATGCACAACTGAGCATATGCAGAACGTTACTACTACATTTAAAACTACTACTACTACTACTACTACTACTACTACTACTACTACCACGGCACCAATTGTTTCTACCTGCTTGAAGGCTAAAACTGGGCCTAACTTCCCTCGTCCACGGCGGTAGATGGCGTATGTCCTCCCATTTCCAAAACCCGTTGCCTAGCAACAGAACCTAAACTTCCTGTCCAGACTTTAGTGTTTAGGTAACTGCAAACTTTACTCAGTCAAAATAGAAAAAACAGTTTTCAAGGTGAGTTATCACATCATTATTGTGGTTTCGGGTGATGAGTAGTCGGAATTTATAATTTTTATAACCATATGAAGTATAACCATAAACTAGCTGACGTTAATCCCGAAGGTGCCATTAGCTACACTTAGCATTAACCTAGTTAATATTCGTGCTGTTTCACGTGGCCACAGGGTTTAGAGTTGAGCAGTAACGTATCCCTGCATGTTCCATCACTTGCGTGATGCGTACAGCTTCGTTTGTCTTTCTTTTGGTCAAATCACAGGATGAGTGCTGGACGGCCTTCTGAGGGCGCGGGCTGCATCACCTGGTGGGGCTTCAGTCCTGCGCGCGACCTGCTGGCATCAGGTGAGGGACTCGTTCGATGGTGAACTGATTATTAAAATGACAGAAAATTTTGATGACTCAAACAATTATAATTGAAAAAGAATGAGAAAGGTCACTACCAGTTTAGTAGTTTTTCTTATTATGATAAACTGAGCATCATTCAGTTTTTGACTGCTGGTTACACACGAGCTATTTTAAGATGTTATGTGGACTTCAGGAAATAATGATGGGCATGTTCACCATTCGCTGACAGTTATTACACTAGACAATAAAGCATTAATCATTAAAGAGAATTTTTTAAAGAAAATTTGTTTTGGTTGTAGCCTTACTGCACAATTTTATAACTTGTCCAACTTTTTATCTTTGCTGATTACTCTATCCACAGGAACTATGAAGCATTGATAAAACACAACTTTATGACAAACAAAATACATTACAAACTAACTACTAACTAACTAGCTCTCAGAAACAGACTTTGACAAATAATTAAATTAAAATAAGTTGTATTGAATTTAGTAGTGTTCACAAAGACAGACATTCTGCTTTTAATTTTTGTACTAGCACTGGTGATACAAAAACCAAGTATCTCTAACCAAAAGAGTCCTTTTCTTAGTGTTTTGGACCTAAAATGCTTTTTTTCATGTCCTGTCTGTTTAGGTCCCGCGAGACATGAAGGACATGTCAATGTACTGCTGGTTGGAAGTGGAGATCCACGACATATTTTGAAGACCATTGCTTCTTTGCAGAATGAAGAACATCTTCATGTGAGCCTCTGTCTCTTACATCTACGAGTTTGTTGGACTACGCTACTGTGAGCTGCAAATCTTCTCTGCTTCTCTCTGCTCCATTGCAGGTGTGGGTGATAGAAAACAGCATGGAGGTGGTGGCGAGACAGCTGCTGCTACTCTACCTGGCACTGTTACCCCAGGAACACATGGGAATTAATGGTAACTTAATAACTATAGAAATGTCATATGCTAGATGTGCAGCAAACCTGTAGGTTGGCTTGTTCATTTTTCTATTGTTTTCAGAGAAGACAGAGGTTTTCCTGGAGGTGTTTGGAAACTGTGAAATCCGCAGTCAGACAGAGGAGATACTGAGACATGCAGCATCGCAACTCTCTCTTTCTGTTACTGAAACATTAGAAACCGTAACAAACCCCTGTTTGAACACAAGTCTTCTCAAGGTATTGTAAACAAATATATCTTTCTCTGTTTTTCTTAAGACCTTATGATTAATCTTTTTTGGAATAAGACATTGAAGCATTAAGGATTGTTTAGTCAAACCCATTGTAAACTAGACTTATAGAATAGTACATTTGGGAGAAAATGTTCTGTGTTTGTGCTCCATAAATTAGAAAAAAAATCAAAATTTCAATCTCTGAATACTTGTACAGTTCAAGGAGAGAGATGAGCTGGCCAGGTTATTTAAGTTGTGGAGGCAACCTCAGTCAGCATCTCCATCTGAGTGTTCTGCCCCCATCGTAATGGCCAAAGCCTGGGATTATCGGGTCAGGCAGCACCTTGGGACACGCTATGACTCGAAGAAAGGCTGCTTCGACTGGGACCTTTCCATGAAACTGCATGAGAAAGGGGTATTTTAACTGTTTTTTGTTTTTTTGTTTTTTTAACTTTCTTTTCAACCCCATGTTGTTGAAATTTAAACATTTGCCCACATGAATTCTAATTTCTCATTTAATACCCGTTTATATGTTAATAGTCTTTCTCTTGTAATTCTCCAGTGTGGCATCATCAACAAGCAACAGTATGTGCAATGGAGGGAACGGGGTTTGGCGTTTGAAATGAGGGAGGGTGTCTACCAAATAAACAATCCCACTTTGCTCTCTTCAAGAGTGCTCAGTCAGGTAAGTGCTGTCTGTTTTGTTTTGTCATGCTGTACAATGAAATGGTACCAGTAAGGGCCTTAACTTTGTGTGTGGATAGAGAGGGAACAAAGTGGCTCTGAGGGGATACTGGGGAGACATAGTATCCAGTCCTTACCTCTCTTTCGGCATTGAAACTGAGGACAAGAGCCTACTGAAGACAGAGAATGGGCAACATGTCAAGGTAAAATATGCAATAGTAACAGCACAGATTATGTTTGATTATAGTTGTTTCTTAACTTCTCTTTTAACACACAGTTGCAAAAATTAGTGCATATACCGAGGAGCATTAGTTCTGCTTTTGTTCTCTCCCCGTTTCCTTAGACAGCCCAGGATATCTCTTTGGCAAATGTGCAGGCATTTTTCCAGTCCTTGTCCAGTAGACGGGGCTGCCCCACTACATCTCAGTTAGAAACAGAGGCAGTGGACCCATCCAGACAAACTGACCGGAAATCTATCAAAATTAAGGGTAAATTCCTACCAACACCAGCAATACAGGGCAGTGACACCAGAATGAGCAGCTAACACAGTGACAAGCCGTTTATTTCACACACGCGTGGTGAATGGTGGACTTTTTGTGTGCTGTTTTTTGGTGTGTGTACAGGTTTAAATAGGATGGTTTTCAGCGAATGGTAGATCACCTCCTATTCTTCTGTAACCTGTTTTCATGTTTACCACACAAGAAGAAAACAGTGACCATGTATGATACTTGATGGATTCAGTGAAGTTTTCTTAAATCCCCTTCAGACTTGATGCATCTAAATAGGGTCTCTGTGACCTTCCTGCCTATGGACTCACTTCACAGGCTCCCACAAAAAAATAAATACTCCAATTTTTTCAACACCATCTATTTCTCTGTCAGGTTTGAACATTTTCTATCTTATTACTCCAAATATAATCTTACAGAAATTGTTAATACAGTATTGAAATGTTACCTAATCTTGTGACCTGGACTACTGATATGACTGCTGACCATGTTTCCTTCCTGTGTTTCCCTCCTGGTCTGTGCTGTAAAGCTGTGTGCACCATTTGAGCCCGACGATGAGACAGATTGCAGCACCAGACGCTGTGCTTGTCGTGGAGCTGGCCAAGTGAGGGTTTTTATAGTAACAGGGCTTGTTACCATGGTTACAGTACCGTCAGTCTCTCGTGTAATTCAGTGCAGAGTATTTGCTTCTGTTTGTTTTTGTGTATGTATGTGTTTCCTGCATACTTCAAACCTATGTTCAACAATCTGAACTACTGTTAAACATGTATATTAGTGGTGATGCATTTAAGTTGCATGTTTTCATCATTGTGTATTTTAGGTACCTTTTGGATCTGAACAAAGACCAAGAAGCCGGCTTTGCAGAGAAAGTGTTGAGCATCGCTATAGAGGCTGGATTTGAACCCTGGCATGAGGGGAAAAGGGATGACGTTCATGCTGTTTTTATACCACGATGACATAAAATCAATTGATTTCAGCAAATCTGTTGACTCTGCTCCCACTGTCAGTGCCTTAACATACACATGATTCAACAAATTGACAGTCAAGGTGCTGCTATTTCACAGCACAGACTTTTTACAGACAAGATAAATGTTATGTGCAGACTAGATTTTTCCTTCATAGTTCATTTAGATTTCACTATTGTTCTATTGATATATATGATTCAGTTGTGAATTATTCTAATAATATTCAGACGTAATTTCCAGTTTGAATGACACTAACACTGTCCATTTTATTTATCCATGCATTTAAATAATGCCATATTGCAAGTATTTTAATAAATTCCACACAGAAATCTATCTACACATTTTCCTTCATTTAAATGATGAACACTGCAACACTGTCGTAATGTCGTATCTTCTTGTTTCTTTGTGGCTGCTTGATTTCACTTCCAGCATCCTCCAACTTTTCCCTTACCATGGCCCTTTTTACTGCATGAAGAGAGAAGAAAATATAAAGATTATGAACTCTATTTGCAGAAAGGGAAGTGATACTACTTCGTGCCCTTGCTTTATGTAAATTTGTTAGACATTTGCATCCTATAAATAATATGGCAAAAAGCTGTGGTTGGCTTTTCCTGTAAATGTGTTACTGCCATCAACCATCTGTGGTACACTGCATAATGCAAAATACTGTGGCTTTCTTTTTCTTTTTGAGGTGCACAAGAGTTTTATCATAATAAACCAATAGAATAACTCACAATTTCTGAGCATGTTGGATTCTGTTCAGAAGGACATTTATCTGAAAAAAAAAAATACATAGATTCTGATGTCACAAATTTTTACAATACCAGCCTTTTAAATGCTCCGCTAAATGACTCACCTCATACTTCTGCCTCTTCATCTTTTCAGTCAGGTCAAATTTCTCAGACTCCAGCTGGTAGATCCATTGCCACATCTCCTTGGCTCTCTCTCTAAAACACAACAGCATTAAAAAAAACTTTACCTCACAGAATATACAAACAGTATTGCTTCTACACCTGGGACACACTTTTTTATGTGGCAGGCCAAATCCCACAAAATGGACTTGGTTTAAAATGTTTGTAAATTAATGCAAAGGTACTGGCAAAAATAATTATCGACACTCAACTCACCTCAGGCCATCTTCTTTTAAGTTGTCAATAGCCAGTGGCTTGCGTCTCTCTGCCAGAGTCATCTTCTTGATTTCCCTCGCAGTTTGCTTTTTGCCTCGCCTCTGCTCTGCCTTCAGGAAACAAACCCATACAATTTTCCAGGATAATGACAGACAAAAACAAAATGCCCATGTAGTGTTTTTCCACAGTGCACTAAAAATGATATGCACTTCACATCATTGCAGTATATAGTAACACAGCTGCCTACAAATGAATTGTTCTAACCTTTGCCAGGAATCCTCCAAAGTGAGCCCCCATGTTGGAGAGCACTTTCTTCTTTTTGGCCTCATCCTCTGCCCTCTTCTTCGCTTCTTCATCCTCTTTCCTCTGTCTCTCCTCCTGTTTAGATGATTTTTAACTGATTACTGCTGTATAGAGTCAAAATGCGAGATCTGAGTGGATTGTTGATGTGGATTTATTAAACAACACATGTAATACAATGTTAAACATCAATTACTGCAATCCGTGTCTGTCTGTCTCGCTCTTTTTCAGCCCTCACTCTCTGTTGCTCAGCTCTTTCTGCCCGCCGGCTCTCCTGCAACAAAAATAAATAAATAATTTTTACACACAGCCCTTTAATCACTATTAAGTTAGCTAATTTTGTGTTTCACTTCAAATCTGCGTTGGGAAAACAGTGTGTAAAACACATTACAATCCTTGCTTTGAGTCCAATCAGCTCCTCTTCCTCTTTCTTTCTCTGCTCAAAGTGGACATCAATCAAAGTCTGCAGCTCCAAAAGATCTTTCTCCATCCTTTTTCTATGAATATCCTAACAGAGAGCAGTGGATACCCATGTTAAAAGTATTGAATGCTGTTTGGTGCTGCATTCTTATCATTGGTTTATGAACCACAAGTGTTGAAGGCACTTACATCAAAGTCAACTCTTTCCCCTTCAGGGATTTTAGGGGGGGCAAGTTGTGTGACCAGTGGCCTGGAAAAAAACATGAACACATCAGCATCTATGTTTTTGGCAGGTTATTGTTTACTTCTTTGCATTTCAGTGATTTAATCTGGCAACACTTTTCAAGGTTTAGTGTTTTCATATGTTCCTACTTGTATTTGGGACGTTCTTCTTCACATGACCGCCGAACAACAATAAAAAAGTGAATCAATTCAGTTTCATAAAACACAGAAGTTAAAACAGCAGAAAGTTCAACTCACTTAGTTAAAGAGGCATCAAGGAAATGTGAATGATGATAACCCTTTGATTACAACCACTGTAAATAGAGTATGACTTGCATACTGCACTACAAAGTAAAAGATGCAGTCACACATCAGTCTCACCTCCCTCTGCTTGCTCCTCATCTTCTGGAGAAAAAAAAGAGTGACAAAGCAAATTAAGCTGAGGGGAAAATAAAATTGCCAGATTTATTGAATGAATGTGCTTACCCTCCAGATGCCCTCTAAATAAAAAAGAAATGAAATGAAAAAACACATCAGAGATACCATACAGTAACACAAAAGGTTGTGTTTTATGAATATGAAAACCTTTAGATGTGACTGGATTGACTCACCCATGATTTTCTAAATCAAACATGATGTCACTAGGGAATAAAATTCAAATTAATGTTATAAAATGCAAAAGCATGGCCAATATACAACAACTAACTCTTCATAATAGTTTTAAAACATTTACAGTAGTTGTTCTAAGAAACATTCCAGCTGCTTAAATCTGTAGAATATTATTAGATGTATTAAATGAACACACATTGGCTTCTAATATACCAATGGGTTTGTCCACAATTACAGGTTTTCAGCAGAAACGTCAGACCAGATAGCTGTGATGACAACTGGAACAAACTTCAACTGTAATTGTTGAATGAATAAATGATATTCTAACACTAGCTACTTTGTGATACTGTAGATCAGTTTGCTGGGTTTTATAGTTGTTAAGTATTGTATAATAAAGTATAATAAACATTGTCTATTAAAGTGTTTCTTAAACAATGTGAACAGAATTCACATTCAACACAGGTCCTTCTGAAGCAAAGGCCATTTGTAGCTAATGAACTAGGAATAGAAGAGGCCAGGGGACAAACAGTGTTACCTAGAATATGAGGGAGGTATCAGATGACCAATCCTTCTCATTTAATTTGAATTACCAGGGAGAATGTGGGATGAAAAAGTTAAGCTGCTCGGCTGCATGCTATTAACTCGAGCCAAGTCCTCTATTATCAGTTGATCTACTCACAGTTTCACTCAGCTGAAGGGATTTGTCAGTTTGTGTGGAGAATCATAAATCATAACCATTTTAGCATTCCTAACCATTACTTTGGCAGTTTATATACAGCATGTATTTCTGTGTGATTTGTTATAGAAGATCATTATAGTCTTATGTTTATGGAGTTCAGAGTCAAAGCCATATGATGAGATGGACAGGAACATAGATTTCTGGCTGCACAGCGCAGCGATTGCCCAAAACTTCTTTTAATACAAGCAAGTGAAGGGCCTCACAGACTGCAATTGTTTGATATGATAGGTTAATCACTGAGGCCAGGCTTGGTCTATCAGATCCCCTCAGTCAGTTTTTAGCCAAGATCTCATGTGAATCTGAGTAAACAAGGGCACATGGACAAAAGGCAGATGAGAGATTGCAAGAAGAATTCATCACGTTACTTCACTGTTGATTGTTTTTGGCCGAACAGACCCACAGAACAAACTCAGCAAGAGAGATAGACACAGAGGCCAAGGGCACCAAGAATAACTCATCACGAGTGAGCATTCCTAATTTAAGAGATATAATACAGGGTTATCGACATCTATGGAGTCCTTGGCTGTAAATTCTGAATTTTCCAAAGTTGTTAAAAGCTGCTGCCCTTAAATGTCTATTAAAATGCATATAAATCATTCATGAGTTTCATAGTACAGTCACAAAAACATGGCATTTTGCATCTCAAACACTGAACTAAGATGAGCATATATTAAATATATTGTATCTTTGACAAAAGACAAAACAACTTGCAATAACAAATCATTTTTGGCCATTTGCAAGCAGCAGGTCTGTGAAGAAACACTAACAAATTAGCATTTTTAAAGTACTTGTTACCAGTCTGCCCTTATTAGACACAGATCATTCGCATTTAGAGCCATGATAAGTCCAGTCTGGTTTTTTAGCTTCTACATGGCCCATTTCGTTCACAGCAGTCGCTGTTAACGTGGCACTGAGCTTTTAGTGTAGAACTGATTTTTAAAACCTTTCATCTCAATCTTTTTCATTTCAACTGCAGTGACCGTGAATCATAAAACTAAAGTTGCAAATCAGAAACAATACATCATCGAACATTCACATTCCCTAAACAGAAAGAAACTACAGGAACTGCTGTTTTTATGGTTAAATATGAACATTGTTAGTTAAGGAAAACTGTAGTTAAAGGAAAAGACAAACCTGCACAGATAAAGAGATGTTCACTGATGATGAAACAAGCTTGACAACTAGAGGAGGAAGAGAACAGTTTATATAAGCGGTCCCAAGGGGTGACAAAGAGGTGAAAAGAAGGACGGGGACTGGTTGTGGTTTATTGGCAGCTGAAACTGAAGTCTGACAGGGAGGATAATGAGCAAAGGGATGGTAGGTGACTGCGCAGCTGAAACAAGAGACAAAAGACAAGTGGAAGAAAAAACAGGATAACTATTGTCAGGACAAAGAGATCTATCGATGTATAATTATCCAGGTCAGCCTGCTCTGAATGTGAGTATGTGGAGATGTTTACGCAATGGTCAAGTGCAAGCAGCATTCCCATGAAGGTAAATGCAAAAGTTCTTTGTGTGAAGTGTGTCAGAAAGAGTGCAGAGACCTCTGCAGGTAAGAAGAATATTTGTGATATTTCTGAATTAGAGCAGACAGAAGATAAACAGTGAACATGATTATGGGCACTAAGTTCTTGTCTTCAGTTTTCTAGTGTTTTAGAGAGTCTGCAGGGTTAACTTACAAGTGTTTAAACTGTAGATTATCAAAAAGATGGCCCACTTATTTTAGGCAGCTAACACAACGAACTTTGAAATACCTAGAAAATATCCACCCAAGGAATAAGAAAATTAAATCGCTACTTGCAGAATCAAAGCCAATTAAGATTAACAAAGTGTTTGCTTGATTTTATTTATCCGGTTATATTCTAGAATAAATATGCGCCATCTGGTGATTTTATTGCTTGTGTCAGGTATATATGGCCCCAAAATTTTTAAGTTAGAAGAAATACATAGTTAAAATTTCAAAACCTGCTTTCTGAGATGCTGGGTGGGTGTCACTCTGCAGGCTGTTCCACTTTGTGCTCACATGACTCCTTACTCTTCCTGATAAAAAAAAAAGAGAAGAGCTTGGATGATGCCCAGAGTTATTGCAGAAACATGTATGCTGACCTTGTGAAGAGTCACAGCAGCCAGTGGTGTGAATGCAGAGATCTGGGAATCTGCAGTTCTCTTGATAGATCTCTTTGTCCAGAAATAGACCTGCTAGTTCCCAAACTTTATGCTAAGCTACATTAAGTTAACGAACTGTTGGATTTACATAGGATATAATCGTGCTATACATTATGCCTTTGCTATATAAGTGAAATTAAGAATGAAGTCTATGTGGTGATTTGGTTTTTTTTTTCCTAGATGAGTAATTTAAATGTGTTTCAGGAAGAGATCTTTTAATGTGGGTGTATCTTCAGAGCTGGGGAGAAAAGAAAACGTTTTTTGTTTGTAATCTAACAATGTTATGCTCTTGTTCAGATTTTTTAGCAGTTTCGCAGATGCAAAAATATTTATGGTGCCTTGAAACTCATGTGGGCCAGGAACTTAGATCAATCAGCCACAACATTATTACCACCTCTCGGTTTTTAATATTAAAATATATATTTTATAAAAATACTACAAACTAAAAAATGCTGACTCATTACCTTAGCCACCTGTCAGCACATAAAATGGTAAAAAGCAGCTCCCCCTTTACTAACAGTTATCTTCCCAAAAGTATGAGAGACTGGAAAGGTTTGTGACATAAGTAAACAGTGAGTTTATAAATCTCCAGGTGATCCCAAATTGCAAAGTTGCAAATTGGCAACTTGATATCAGCATCAGCACCAAGGTAATATTAAAGATTATTAGAACAGAAGGTAAAATGATGGAGTACTCCTTTCATGCAAAACCGAAAATAAATAAATAAAAAACAAATCACACTTACAGACTTTTTGTTTAAGAATGACTTTATATTCCATTGTAATATTGAGTTAAAAAAAGGCTAACAATAGTTACACGAGACAAGCTCAACTGATCCGGAATAAAATAAAAGTCAATAGCAAATAACAGAGGACTCTGTTTCACTGGTAACACCCCATATTTGTAATCTGACAGCTGGACTAAATTATGTCACTTCAGTTATCTACATCTGACCTGCAGCCCTGCTTTGAACATCTGTACTTGTCATAAATATAGCTTGCATTGTTACAGTGCTTCATTAACAACATCATAAAAAACAAATACAAAACAAATGTATAAGAACTGGTTACAGTAACATTTCTATAATTTGGCACATTTGAAATGCTAACAACTGAATAAAAAAAATGCACCAATATTATATATATGCACGTCTGTTCGAATATACTTGGAAAAAAAAAAAAAAATTTTCCTGGGTGAGCTGGCACTAAATATACTAAATAATCAACCAGTAATGCTAAATTATACTGACTCTCAGCAGAGCATCACAATCATTTATGTAAAAAGCTGATTTATACATAATGAGTAAACACTGAGAAGTCACAGACTTCCAACATTTTAAAATACCTGGAGTCACTGTTACAGCAATGTTGCATTTAGATAGTGGAAACTGAGGTCACCTCAACAGTCCTGCACATTTTCTCTTTGTGCTAATGCTTCAAGACTCAACATTTATTTCTTACCTTCAATTGCATTTTCTTAACAAAAGAAAATCAGTGGCACAAAAGTGTTGCATACTTAACTGCAATAAAACTTACCGTATGTGAATTAATATTATATTAGTCTCTGCAATAAGGTGACTAGAATTTTTTATCGTAACTTTGGTGCAGTTCATACTGGCCTGTTTAACATGTGTCATATTTTTCCAGTTTGTCTGTTAAAACTAAATCATTAAACGATAATGCATTGAATCTCCCTACTTTGCTCATTATTTTAGAGCTTTACCTCTTTTCACACACATCCCTTACACAGGTTTATTTAAACACACAACTAAATATGCATATAAGTAAAAACATCACTGCCATCATATCAGTTTCCCTAAGTAGCTGTCTCTTAAATATCATCTGGCTCACAAGCAAAACAAAAAAATCTCTAGATCTGACTTCTGTTTCTTAATAATGCAACAATTAAGTATGCCCGCCTTCTCTTTAGCACCCATCTCCCCTGAGCTGCTGACTACAAGTCTTTCTTGACCTCTGGGTTACTCTCTTCTGTTCTGTTGGAATCTTTTTGGTTTGGGTTCAGCAGCTGTATCAGATCGTGCAGGGCTTTTCTGATCTGAGCACCAAACTTACGGGCATCCTTGAAGAAAGACAAGAAAAATGAATAGAGAAGTTCAGTATGAGAAGCTCTCATATATTAATCACTCAGCTCCAAATTTTGTCAATCAAATTTGACTTGACTCTTTAATAACAATATTTGCAAGAGTGATGGGAACATATTTATAAGACAGCTATATATATTCCAAGATTGGAATTGTGATTTTTTTTTTTTATTTCATTTTAAACATTTAAAATAACATGTAGCCTAATGTTTATTGACAAGAATGACAGCTTTTTTAAATGCAAATCTAGATCTATGGCTTGTATAATGTTTTATAAACTGCTTTGAAGTCCCCCTGTCAATAAAGTCTTAACTGTATAGGTACACAGTATTAAAATGAATCTTTGCAAACCCTCTTATATAGGATTCAGTGTGACTTTCCTTTGCACTTAATGATTTGAGTTGAATGACAAATTTCAGTCCAGCTAAGACATGGCTCAGCATCTGACAGCTTCATCTAATGCCAAGTTGATCCCTCAAAGTCCAAATAAGCTTGATCAGCAATGGCCTTTGAAAAAGAATAGAAGTCCCCTTTGTGAAGGGGACCAGGGTGAAAAGGCTGAGATATGCAAAAGCTCACAAAGACTGGAGTCAAACTCAGTGGAAAAGAATATTATGGAGTGATTAATCAAATTTGAATGTAAGAGCATGAGGTGGAGACACTGAGCATGTTGCAGCCTACAGTGAAACATGGTGGAGGGTCGTTCATGGTGCATTTCTGCCAGTGGTGTTGGTGATATTGTTTTTAGCACCACAATAATCGTACATATTGGTGTTTTTTTTAATATAGCTTCGATATTTCCTGTATTTTCAGGTTATATCCTAATAACGAAACCTAGAAATAAATATAAGATATAGAAATAAATATAGAATGGGACTGTGCGAGTCTTTTGCTGTTTCACAGCTGCTTCACAGCTTTTACTTTATCTCATCAGTTAACTACCAGTGCATGATGTCACTTAGTTCTTTCTGGAGCAAGTATCCTAGTTAGCACTGCTAGAAAATATAAACATTATTTATGATTCCAATTACTTTTACTAATATTTTTTTTATTTGAAGGATTGTTATCCCTTTGCAGTTTTTGTTAGCGTCTATATAATTTGTTCTGTTACTGTAAGCTCATGCACATTGACTGAAAACCCCCAATCCTTGGCTAAAAGTTGTAAAGATGATAAAATAAAAGATGATAGTATTGGCCCAGCAGTTCCTACACTTTCATTAAACTCACAGTGTCTGGACATGAGTGCTTGCATGAGATGTGGAAGTTGATCAAGTTGTCTCCCAAAACGCAGTAAGATACTCCATAACCATCATCAGCCACCTGAAATACAAACAGAAAATATTTATACTCATAGCTACTTAATGAATATCAGATGACAGAGCCTTGTTAAAAAAGGAGCAGCTAAAGTTTATGTGTAAGACATATTTCAAAACTATTATTAAACACCTGGTTGAATAGTATTACAAAGTGTCAAAAATGTTATTTGCATTTGAAAGAAAGAAAGGGTCTGACCGGACCGAATCCCCCCCCACAAGAGATGTACTCTGGGTGGTTGACCATGTCAAACAGCTCCACCTGCTGGACTGGAGTCTGACTGGTGGACAGCCGCCAGGGCTCAGACAGCACCTAAAACAAGACGAAGCATTTGCATCACTGTGCTAAAGTCTTTTCTGTATTGGCTCATCTAGATATAAACCCTCTATTCACATCAATAGTTTTCAAAATGAGAAAGGAAAATACACTAACCTTATTTAAAAAAGGAGACTCCACTCCAAGGTATTTGGACACCACATACAGGCAAAAGAGGTGTCTGTCAATTCCAGCTCCGGTCATAGCCATGCGATACAGAAGCTGGTGCTTTTCTGCTGCGGTGCGGAACAAACGCCTGCACACGTCTGCAGCCTAGTGGAGAATATCATGAGCAGGATAGCACAAATTAAAAAGAAATACTGTATGACTGATTCGAGGAAAATATCAATTAGACATCGGAATTTGCATTGCAGATGTGCTTTTAAAAACAGAGAACATGTAAACATTTCTATTTGAGTTACTATTATATACCCAGTAGCCACACCCTTAACAGAGGTGCTCTTAATAATATATGGACGTGGTTCACTGTGGCCACTGTGAGCTGTCTGTGGCTTCTCAGCTCTATACAGAGAAAAATGTGATACACTGTGTGTAGTGGTGGTGAAAGTAAAAGTTCAAGCATTGGTCTAAACAAAATTCTCCACTACAAGTACCACAAGTCTTTTATTAAAGTAAAAGTGTTAAGCAAATTATTTACATGAACCAAAGTAAAAACACTATCCGGTGGCAAAACTTTAGATACATTGTAAGTGTTCTCACCTCACCCCCCTCCAGTGCACGGACAAAGGCACTACTCTCATTGGTACAGGAGCGAACAGTCTCAGTTCTGCCCTCCCTGAACAGACGGGTCATAGAGGCTTCATATGTCAGACAAAACGTCCTCCGTTCCTAGAATGCACAAAAAAACAAGGCTCACATGCAAGAGAAACTGAAGCACACTTTTTCTATCATGTTGTGCCTCCTGCATGTTCTGCAGTGCCTACTGCAGTAGCCCTCACTTAAGTCAAGCAGAGTTTTCCTCTATGTGATATTGCTTCTGACTTGGGCAAAATCCCATTGTGAAAGTTGTGAAGTAACCACCTTATATTAAAGGTTGGAGTCAACATTTCACCTGTACGGTCATTATTTACAGTGTATGTGAATGTATTCTATATATACAGTAAGTTGAGAGAGAAGCTCACCCTGTAATAGGCCAACTGAAGAGCCGTCTGAATGAAGCCATCTGGACTGACTCTACACTTCTTGATTTTTCCTTTGCCAAAGTCACGGAAGGGAAAAACGTGGAAGTCAACATCATCAGCCAGGGCCTGGGCAACTGCCAGAGAGCGAGAGATCTGCTCCTCACACTGCAACACACATCCCAGTATATTAATCATCATGGAGTATTCACCTTTTGCTTTTTTACAACAATCATCATGAATCATAATTTACTGTTTTGATCAACAGAAAAAGACTTTCATGTGAACGTAAAAACAGAATATTAACTATGCAAGTAAATCGGCTGAGCCCTTTAAATTACTTTTGATGACAGGGTAGAGCAAGTAATCTGTATCACTTGAGGAAATCAAGCACATAAAGTGGCACTTGAATTTTTTGTTTCTGCATAAATATGGCATATTTATATGAAATATAAATTTTAGCATAATACCCTACAAAGGCCTAGGATATGGAGTTTAATATTCTGTAGTCTCATCTAACCACTTGTTAGTAACAGCCTTGTGGGTGTTACTGTTCAAAAGAACATTTAAGATATTTAAAAATAAACCTATTCAAAAAGCATATAGGCTTCGAGACTAGGCAACTGAAAGTGCAAATATTGTAACAGATTTCTGTGTTTCACTCATTCCTAGGGGACCCTATTAAAAAGAGGAATTATCCAACTGAGATTATTTGCAATTCTATAATTTCACAAAATGAATTTACATTTTATGCATGAAATATTGCTGCAGAGAAGGGATCAAGAACCCATGCTGATTAATGTAGCTAAAAGCATCAGAGGATTTATGAAAACCATGTTAATGAGACACTAACTTCTGGAGGAATTTCCCAGTTCAGCTTCTGTGGTCGTGGTAGTGATGAATCCACTTCTCCCTTGCAGTGGCCTTCTGCATTGTAACCCAGATGGAAACTATCAGTGGCTAGGGTGTACTGAAAACACACAACAATTATAAGTACTTGCCTCTTCTCTTTTTTGACAACAACACAAAACCTACTTTTAATTCATGTTCTTTACCTCCCATAAGTGTGCCAACACTGGTGCATCAGCCCATGAGTGCTCTCCGTTTATGCCATTCTTCCCATTCTTGTAGTAAACAACAGAGAAGGACTTGTCAAACCACCTGCATGAGAAGCAAAATAATTAGTAAATGCCTCCAATAACACAACAGGAAAAACTAATTATCAAATTACAGGACAGTATTCAGCTTATTGTAAAATCACCTGTCATAACATTTGCCATGCAACAGGGATTTGGCATAACAATCTAAACTGGCTTCTGGGTCATCTCCCATCATTCCCTGTTCGTCATCATCCAGGGTCACAAAGAAGGCAGCTCTCTCAATGCAGTCCAGAGAGCGTTTATTCACCCCACTGTTGAAATACTTTGCCCTGGCTTTAGCCCATGGAATTCTGAGAAACAAATAAGGGAAAAATGATTAAATTGCATGAGCAATGCACTGGGCTGTATGAATCCTGTAATATTACCTTGTGGTTTCTAAATACTCACCTGTCTCCAGCAGTTAGGGCTCCAAGTTTGGTCTCTCCTTTGCAAGCAGGTATGGGGTCATCAAGGATCCTCTGGATCTGGAATTCAATTTCCCTGGGGGACAGGAGTCTGCCTGCCTGGTATACCCTGAGCCGAAAGTAGCGACCTCTGTGATATACCACTATGTAGTCACTGTCCTGCCAATGTTGCACAGTGTCTTCAGACAAAAACAAAGAAAGACAAAAAGGTATAGAGTAAAGCACAGCTTTTGTAATAATGTATACATCTGCAATTTAGAGTAGATGATAGTGAGGTGCTAACATCTGAACTGATGCTTTTATTCAGGTGTGCCTTGTACTGTGGTTCACTGAAAACCTATTTCTCTGTTTAGTAGAACAGTGTTTCTCACACCACATTTTTTGACATAGCACTCTAGACTTTTACCTGTAAAACCATGTAAACAGAAGTCCGTCCACTTAATCCTTTACAAACCACAGTTCAGGTGTCCTTAAGTTAGGTGTTTACCCCCAACTTGTTCCAGTAAATGTACTCATCGGCCAGATATTGATTATTAGCACTCTAAGGTAAAATGTGTTTGCATATAAATTCCTGTAAAAAAATAAATATACACATCTGTATATACTGAAAAAAATGGCACATTTCTTCACCAGTGACAACTAGATAACCTAAGGCACTAGGTAGAAGTGCCTGAGATACTTTGACAACATCATTGACAAAACCTGTTAAACGGCTAATCACCTGTTGTTAAAAATACAAGGAAGAATATTATCTATGTATATAAATAATCAGAAAATGAACAGTGATAGACTGTTCATCTTAACAGTAAAAGAAAATATTTTATTTTACTTTGACATAACCTACTACAATGACAACTGAGCCAATAAAGCCTACTTAAAAAAAGCAATGAAGACAGTGTATGTATCAGTTCTGCAGTACTGAGAGATTTTCTGTTTCTTTTAGTCTTTTTTAACATGATTTTCAGGACATCCATTAAGATGCAGGCTCAAACACATGATTAACATTAACAACATTAAATTGGGCCAGTGTAAAAATACAAATACTACCTGCTAGTGTTCCAGGGATTCGACAAGTGTCAAACATCCGCTCAAACTGATAGGAACAGCAAGGAACTGCAGACCTCAACAACCACTGAGCAGGATAAAGAAAGTTGACCCAGTAGAAAAGTTAAGAGCATGGCAGAAAATAAATTAAAGAGTGTTGGGATTAAACAGAAAAGAAACCAGGGAGGAGAGCAGAAATGAGAAATAAAAAATGATGTGGGTAGAAGAAAAAAAGACATTAGTTAGAAGAATAATTTTCAGAAATTCAGATTAAGAGGAAACCAGAAGGCAAGAGGTGTCAGATGGGAAACAACAGGATGGGCTGTACAGCAGACATATTCTGACTCAGTAAATCACTGATACCGCGTTTGAAGAGACTGCACATACTCACACACAAATATACAGACACACACACACAATGTATCTTTTCTATCTCACACTTAAACTCCAGAGGGTTCAAACACCTTCAGTATGCATCATTATCTCTGGATAGAAGCATGTGAGCTTGTTGAAAAGCTCGCTTTCAGACAATATTGTGTATTACATATCAGCACTGTGTAAACCATCACGCTGTGACAGTGTGTCTATGTGTGTGTACATGTTCCACTCTTTACCGGTCTCCTCTCCCGGAATGCGTGTGGTGTTGAATATCCTCTCACACTGAGCTGCACACAGAGGAATGACAGTGCCTGGTATACGACTCTGGGAAATGAACAGGAGACAAAGGCAAAAGCACAGGAAGGAAGATAGAGGAGAGCAATGGAGGAAATGTAGAGTCAAGCAAAAACAAGGAATAAATAATTGTAAAAAGTGCAAAGAAAAGAAATGGTAAAAAGGAAAAGAAATCAAGCAAGTGAAGGAGAGAAAGAAATAAAGAGGTGAGAGATGAACATGGTATGAAAACATGAGGGAAATGTCTTTACATAAACCCTAAAAAAAAAAAAAAAACTGAGATGCACATGGTACAGACAATCCTAAAGACATGCCAGCACTAATGGGTAAGTGGATGTTATTCACACATTCAGAACACACACTATATGCTTCTTTAGCCATAGCCATGAACAATGAATGTCTCTGTGTATACGGAGCAGCTGAGGTTGACTAGTAGCTGAACTCACAGGTTTAATCTCTTCTTTGTTGAGTTTGCGGCGGTACAGGAAGAATGCGTGAATGCTGTTGCCTGCCCTGGCTGCTTGGATGGGTGTGGGTGTGACATACAAGAAGTCCTAGGGAAAGAGCAAACACAAACATGAAGTTGGAATGTCATTAAATAAACCAAGTAATAATCATTCATTTGGCTATGTGTCACCTTTATTCCAAAGATCTGCAGTTATTAGAAGAGCATAATAGCATGTTATATGGGTAGCTTCTAAATGCTGCATGTATGCATAGAATATATGCTAGAGGAGGAAAAGTAATATAAATTGCTGGCAATAAAGACTGCCTGTCTGACAAACAGTAACACGCAATTATATCCTTTATTCTTCTCTCCTCATCACAAGCAGTCGCCCACACATTTCAAAAATTGAATACTTAAATATCTCCACAGCCATATAACAATAATACATTCAGCAATAGGATACATGTCCAATATGTAAATCAAAAGTAAGGTCTACACTGTGTGTGTGTGTGTGTGTGTGTGTGTGTGTGTGTGTGTATAAAAAGTCATACCATGCCATAGTAGTTACTGTTGACCATGATTGGGCCTCGCCCACGCAGGTAGACATATTCCTCCCACCAGTCACTAACCTTAAAAACAGAAAAATAACAACAAACTCCTTGTAAGAAAGTTAATATTGCAGCCAGTGGGCAGTTACATCACTTGCACATTCAAAAAGGATAAATAATTCACTGCTAAGAACCTCACAAAGATATACATTATAAATGGGATTTTAAATTTCCTTTAGACTGCTTGGCACTGGATGTGTGACGTTGGAAGTACACACACACACACACACACACACACACACACACACACGTTAACCACTTACATAGTTGGAGGCCCACAGAGCTTTAAGTTTGAGGTACCACTGCAGGCGGTTCCCGAGGCTGCTCTCGAACTCTGTGGCTAGTTTGGTCATGCATTCGTACTGAGCGTCATCCATTACCGAACGCACAGATTCCAAATACTAAACAAGAAGCATATGTTTAAAAAAAGAAAAAACTAAAAACAAAAAAAGACCAACACACACAATTTACGTTAATACAAATATGCATATCTCAACTGAAATTTCCAACTTCTGGGTCTTCTTATAGGATAACACATTTTTATTTATTTTATCTCTTAAACTTTATCTGTCAAACATATCTTGATTTGAAAAGGCAATTGTCTTACATTTTTATACATTTCTCTGCTAGCCTGCTATCAGAATAAAAAAAAAAAACAGACAAAAACAAAAAAAAATGTGATGCAGCAAAAGGGCAAAATGATGAATGTGAGAAAGATCTCAATCTATTTTATGGTCAGTAATAAGGGCTTTGTCATTTTCTCTGCTTTGTGTGACGCTTACCCTTTTGACAGTGTCCTTGATGGTGGGCACAGGCAGATTTGGCAATGAGCCCTGGTAACTGTAGAGAAGAGGCTTTCTGCCCGAAAAGATACGCACCAGTGCCTGGCAGAAAGAGACAAGTACACATGCTAAATATGAAAGAGAGAGAGAGAGAGAGAGACAGACACACCATGAAAGAAAAAAACAAAATCTATATGAAATCATCTTATACTGTAATATAGATCAATGGCTTTCGGCCTGTCCTTTCAGGGGTCGCCACAGCAGAACGTGTTCCGCACGTTGATTTGGCATGAGTTTTTACGCCGGTTGCCCTTTCTGCACCAAACCTCCCATTTTTATCCAGGCTCGGTACCGAGGTTGTCCTTGGTGGCCAAACCTGGTCGGGGTGGGATTTGAACTCGCGCATCTGCATCCCAACCCAATGATCTACCATTGAGCCACCCGTGGTACAGTATAGCACTCTTCTCCCACACTAACTATTTCTATTCAAATGTGACAACACTGATAGATGTGGCTGGTTTTCAGTTCAAAGAAAAGGTGTAAAACAGTACCTACCACCCAGACTTTGGTGGTGTTAGACATCTTGCCGTGCTGTTCAAACATCCAACGATGGTAGGAGAGGAGCTGCTTTAGGCACAGGCGCATTGTAAATATGAGCAAGAGCCATAACATGGTGCTGAAGAGCACTGCTGACACCACTGCCTGGCACTGAGTACTCATTGACTGGCTGGGAATGGGAATGGTGGGAGAAAATGGACAGATCGATAAAAGGCAGGAGGGGAAAAAAGTCAATGAAGGAAATCACATATCCACCTTATTCCTCTTCCTGATACTGTAGAAGTGGTTCTGGTTGCAACTTTTGCCACGCACTGAAAGTTACAGCAACCTAGTTAAAACTGACCATGGCATTTCTTTCAAGCCTACTTCGCCTTCAATTTTGCATATATTTCCTTTTTTATTTTTAAATATAGTGTTTTCCTGCATTAAAAACTTATTGTAGATAGCAATACTGCTAATAATAAGAGTGGCATTGTGTAAAATGTCCGTATGAAACTCTACCGTTCGCTTCTCTAACGTTACAAACCGGGCTTTAACAACAATGTCGCACATGCACTGAAAACAAGAGGGATTGTTTCTGCGAACAATGCAGTTTCTACGACTTAGCAAAAGGACAACTGATAATATTAATAATAATAATAATGAACAACACTACCCAAAATGCTATTTGTATGATCATTTATTTTTGACAAGCTGACGTCACAGGGGAGAACTTGCATCTGAATTTGTGCTTGAAGTAAGCAAGTTAAAAAAAAGTCAGGAGATTAAAATGACAACAGTACCAGAATGACATTGAGTTTGATTTCAAATGTGAGTAAAGGTTAGGTTTATGAGGGGAATAGGATGGAGAAAAGGAATGAGGGGGTGCGCATCTTAACCATAATGAAAGTAATCATAAAAGAAGTTTTCAAAATAGATACCAGCAGAAAAAAAAAGGGGGGCCGTGCGGTTTTGGAGTGCTTAGCACTCCCGCCACACAGCTAAACCTACTGTGGCCTTTCTGTGGGGAGTTCGTATATTCTCCCCAGGTTCACGTGGGTTTTCTTCTCCCACGGTCCACAGACATGCAGGTTACGTTAGGTTAACTGGTGACTCCAAATTGCCCATAGGTGTGAAGGTGAAGGTGGTTGTCTGTATGTGTGTGTCTCTCTGTGTTGGCCCTGTGATACATTGGCGACCTGGTGTACCATGGTGTACCCTGCCTCTCGCCCTATGACAGCTGGGATGGGTTCAAGCCCCCCCACGACCCTAAACAGGATAAGTGGTTACAGAAAATGGATGGATAGATGGATAATAAAAAAAAAAAAAGTAAGAATTCTAAGGACCACACCCTGTTTATTACTGTATGTATGATTTTAAGTACCAAATTTCTGTGAAACGATTTATTATCAGGTGAATAAAACATTTATCATTAACTTTTACTATGAATCATTAAATATGTTACCTGACAGGCAGGTGCTCCTGTATCTTGGCTATGAGTCCCATGGAGGGGTCGGAGCGCGTGTACATTGTAGCCAGGATTGCTATGACTACAAAGAGCCAGGAGGAAGGACTGGCAGGATACACCCCTGTTATCACACTGTTCTGTTAATGTAAGAGAAAGGGAGAGCAATTTTTACATGTTTCCTCTCAATAGTCACTTCACTCATGTAGAATAATAATTAATTAGATTAAGGAAATAAATGTCATGTTTTAATGTTAATGTTTCTGATTGTTTTACCTTTATTAAGCTCAGTGACAGACATTAACCTGGTTAACACAACACATTATTGGCAATTTAATGGTTTATTTTTAATTATTCTTTTAAAATCAGGATCAGTCTCAAATCTTTACATTTTTATTTTATTTTTTGTCCCAAAAATGATCAAGTAGTGATTATGACTAAAATACACTAATACACAAAGTGAACCTTAATGTGCCCCCCACCTCATTAAGGAAGTTCTCTTTTTTGGGACTTGACACTGAATATACAGTAACACAAAACCAAAATAACTGAATCACTACATTTAAAATGAATAACTATATGCAATGTATAACATATTTACTCTAAACATAGTTCTATTCATAAGCTGTTTGGCTTAGCTTTACAGAATACTCAACCGAAGGTTTATGTTTTAAACTCTCATTCCCTACAGACTTGAAAAAGTGGTTTGACATGGTGTCATTTGTACAGGAGCATGCAAAAGCATAGCAAATTCAGTAGAATGTGCAGAAAATTACCAAATGTACAAACTGATGATGTCCCATATGAAAAAGACTACTTCAAATATTTCTCAACATTGAGCTATGGCACAGATACAAATCCTGACATGAACAGAGAAGGAAACAATGTAAGAAAATAGAAGAAGAGGGACTGTCTATATCTAAAATTTACTGCAGATGGGTTTTGGGACACAGTCATATGCTAAGCATAAACAAACAAAAGAGACAACAGGTTTGACAATCAGTGTGGAGATACCTTGAGTCTGATGATTCGCTTCTTCCAGGAGCGCATACCAGAAAGGTAAATCTCAGTGAGGGCTTGGTGTGACAGCTGTAGATCAATGCCCTCTGGGGTGACTGTGAACTGGAAGGCTACGGCCTGGTGAGCTTCTGCCATGATTACTGTGCACAATGAGAAAGCCAGAAGGGTATGGAGTTTGTAAAATAGTTCAAATAAATAGCATCATCAGAAACTGCACCTACTCTGTTTGTGGTTAGAGAAAATAAACCAATTTTAAATTAGACCTTAATCTTTCAGATTCAGAGCAGGAAGAGCACAGTAGTTAAGAACATATCAACCGCTGCTTTTTATACCATAAAATGACACATTGAACAATGACACACACTTACATTAAAGTACAAAGTCAGCTGGAGTCAGTTTTTATGGGAAAGTGCTGAGTAGCTGCTGAAGTAACTAGTATTTTTATTAATGCCTGGTACGGCTTCACTTCACAAAAGGGAATTGATTTTCCACCACAAATAGGCTACGAATAATGGCCTGAGGTCCAGTCACTCTGACACTGGACTGCAACCCTGCCCTTAGACAGACACACACACACACTTTAACAGTGACCAAATGCCCATCAAAGAACAACTTCATTTTATACATATCTCACCATATTTTATATAACATTATCCCTTAAATTGAACTACGTTTTCAAAACTTACTCTGCACTGACAGTGTAGTTATCCTTAGTAGCTCAGCAACTTTTATTCCCATTTCACTAAGAGCTTGTGTTTAGAGCTGCTTTACAATAATACTTTTATTAGGCTACAGATTGTGTATAATTTAATAAAGTAATTAAGAAGGGATATGGTTTGGGAATGGTATAATTTGTTTATAGAAATTCTAGGTTTATGCTAAAACTAAATAACTAAACAATTCAGTGAGAATCAAACAAAGACGATGGATGCAGAGCAGGATGAACAGGAAGACAGAGCCACGATGAGTAAACTGGGTAAAAGGTAAACACCTGTGAGGCATAAGATCACTACATAGTAGGAGCATAAGAGACCAAAAGATTACCCAAAGCACAAGACATCAGACATATATTTCAGGTCTGACAGTTAACAAAAATGTTGCTGTTATCCAAATTTGTTTCCAGTGTGTAGTGGGAAACTTTATTGGTTTTATGGCCATTTACTTTCCAGCAAAAACCAGTTCCAGGAAAGAGTAACTGGAAAACCAGGGAAACAGTTAAGGGTTACTTGAACTTTACACACAGACCGAGGTTAAATATATTCTCAGCATTTCAATAAACCCTGTCTTAACATACCTAACCTTTTCCTGCAAGTCTGCCTTTCAAAGAATGAGAATAAGATGGACAATAAATACCCTTTATGTCATAAAGTAATATTTTAACAAAATGCTGATATCACTACTAACTAAAGCAAATGTGACTATAAAAAAATATCCGGTGTAAGTCCTCTTTGTAATCCACGCCTTTTTCAATAAGAGATGGGTCAAAACCCATCATGTAGTCTTGGAGGACTGAGAATTCCTACAGACACCCATGATTTTGGGCATGATTTTTGACGCCGACTTCTCTGGTAGTAGTCAACTGACAGTGGTTTCACAATCAAGTTAAAGAATTTGCCAAAAACTATTCTACTTTTAAGATCTGCAGATACTGAGAAGACAATATTTAATAATTTCACAGCTGTGAAATCCTATGTTAGATGCTCTGTCAAAACAAGCATTTTGCTACCCTCTGAAACGTATTACTATACTAACAAACGGCCATTTTCAGCCATTGGAGCCGTTTTTTTTTGTTTTTTTCATTGTTTGGGAAAAATTGCTCAGGTTAACTTCTTTAATGAGAAAGAAATGTGTCATCCACTGCAGGATCGTGGCTCACTGCTGTGTTTTAATAATGGCAGAAATGATAATGCTAAAAGCAGGTTCTGAGTTCACAGATGTTACAGTGAGTATAACAACTTAATTTTTGTCTTTGTATAGAATTTGTTGAAATTTAAAAAAAATAGCCAAGCCCTGAGCTAATACACCACGTAGTATGTGAATACTTCTTATGTGTGTTAACACTTTTAACAACCGGACTTTTCAATTAAACAAAAGTCTAACATTCCTTTAACTGTATTTGTTGAGTTTTGCAATATAGGGCCGGGCTGCCACGTGCATGTATTAGTGTTTAACGTTAATCTATACTGTTACATTTGTACGGCTGATTACAAGATGCCTATAATAAGACAACTTCAAAAACAAATTAACCAATAACTGTTCAGGTAACCTTTTTGCCAAATCAGCATCCCCAAAAAACATAATTGGCTTTTTAATCATTTTCTATTTAAACAGCTGCTTCTTGGTAAAACATAAGTCACAGAAAAAACACCACGTTTAGTCGTTGATTAGTAGTAACAACAACTTAAACGTTGGCTGATGTTACTGTTATTTATCTTTATGGATTTAGTTATCCACCGTTATTATCATTATATCCAAAAAACTACGCATTTGTCTTCGCAAACACGCTAACACTTGCGCCACAATTGAGGAAATGCAGTTAATGGACTCACAGCTAATTGACGTTTTGTCCACAGACTGAATGTGTAACGTTAACTAAAGCTTTAGTGTGAAATGTAACGCTAGCTGCTGCTAGCTGCTGCTAGCCGGGCGCCCAACCCATAGTTAGCTACACACAAACGGCTGCTGAAAACGCATCTTATCATCACGGAGGGGATACGACTGTTCGACCCTTCACTGCAACGCACCACAAAATTGTTGCAACCCTGTTAACATACCTGTTGTTGTTTACGGGAGGCGAAATTTCGAGAATCAAGAGAGCCCGGAACCGACTGTTAACTTCTGACGTCGAAGTACCCGGAGAGTGTGGCTGTTTTATCAACGCTCCTCTCGACTGAAGCACGGTACTACAGATGCTCTCAGGATGGAGACGATGCTGGCTTCACAGGCTATCGGACATCTCATTTTCTTTGAAAACTATTTGTTTAAATGACGACCTCATCTGTTCGCATCTTGATCGCGATTACTCTGGTTTGTGTAATACGTCTAATTAAATACGTATGTTCTAGGCATAGTTTGCATATAGTTCATTATAACTCAGGCAATCAAAACTTTAGTTAGGTCAACTTACAAAAGTGGTAACTTTTAGTGGATAAAGTTTCATACGTAAAAATACACATTATGCCGAACGGCCCATTTCAGAACAATATTGGAACATAATTACTGAGGTGTCATTCTGAAAAGGTGTAGCTAATTTTAACGTCTTTTTTACTTCTAAGTGGCTATTTTAGCACATCATAATATATCAGTTGGTTATGATTATATTTTGTAATGAGGATCTAGACTTGCATATTAGCTGGTAACTAGTTTTCAAATAAGATACGTTAAGTAAAAAGTCAATTTCCACCTCTACTGGAGTAAAAGTATAAATTAGCATAAGTTGGAATTAAATTAATACAGAGTAGAGAGCATGGAAGTCCCTGTTAACAACTGACGGTAATAGCAATAATTTATTTGATTTTATATATAAAATACAATGTTTTCAACACGCAGCTGCCATAAACTGTATATTTATAATCAGTTCATTAACAGTTTACTTTGCATGGCTTTTTTACACCACTAACTACAAACTGTGGAAAAGCTGCAACAGCATAATTGTCATTTGTCAAGAAAAACATAATGTATTTGAAAGTGCCAGGAAAACCAGTAGGAAGGCCATGAGCAAAGATTTATTTTAACCAAATTAGTTTCCAATGTCAAGATTCTTTTGTAGTATGTTTCTTTTCTTACTTTGTTTGAGAATGATATACATTTACATATGTCAAATAACACAAATAGTTCTCTGTAGGAAAACTATGTTAAGCTTGAAACTTTTTGGTATTAGTGCAAGGTAAACGAAACAGCCACATAAAAATGGTCAAACGCCATTTGAGCACCAAAAACTAATTACACACACACACGAATTTAGGGTTTATTATTGTAACCATAACAATAAGGTGGATCTCTCTTTATTTTGACCATCAATTCAATCATAATTGTTCTTTTTATCACAGGCAATAGTTATAATAGTGCACTTTTTATATTTAAATTATGATACAGACATTTCTTTTTTTAAACACCTTATTATACTGACCCTTATGAATAGAGAATAGTTTACAATCTTAGCCAGAGTTGGGTCAATAAAAGTGAAGGTGATGTGTGGATGAGAAAGATGAAACTAATGATGCAATCATAAAGTGTGTACAGACAGTGAGGCAAACAACTTTGTACTGTTTCTCTTGTGGCAATGGCTACACAACAGGTGAAGAGGCCAGACAGACAGGTCAATTGGACAAAGCATAAAGGCAAGAGTTGAAGCAAATTGGCAAGCATTGAATGTTTGTGAGAGAAATTGTGTGCCTGTTAGTGTATGACCAAGTTAATTTAATAAACCAGGGTCAGTCATAATCTTGTAATCAGCTCAAAATGCATCTACTGGAAAGTTTTCAGCTCACTCTCAGTCAGACATCATCCACCTGTCTCACACACACACATTCTATGTACCAGAGATAAGAGTGATATAAAGAGATGTAAGGTATAAACCAACATCACTGGAGAGATGATGAGAGCAACTGTTTAGCACTGCAATAAAAGTCATGGTTTAGAATTAAGCAGGCGTGGATAATGAGAAATGAAATAGAAGTTTCTTGAATTAGCTGTTGATATATATTTTTCTGTTTGCCTGAACTCTAATGTGTAAATAAACAAATGACTCTAGCAACCATATGTCAAATAAATAAATAAATAAATAAAAATAATAAATACATAAATAAACAGATGGATGGGTAAATACAAAAGAGGAGAAAAGCATTAAAATTAAACCAAAATTGTAGCATTGCGCATCTCTCTGAAAACATTCTGCACTTTTGTTGCATATTGTGCTGTATGGAAGACTGGTGATGAACATCGACTAGTCTAGCAGAGTACTGGAGTAATACATGACTGTCCGAGTTGCTACGTGTGCTTGCAGAATGGTGCGACTCTCAGTGATGCGTGTGGGTACAGTGATGGACTACTTGGCTTGTTGGTGAACACTGAAGTGAGGAGCATGGGGTTAGGAGATTCTCTGCTTCCCTTCCATTCTGAAGTCCTGTTCAACAAGGAATTGACATCACAAGCCTTTTATGTCCGGCAACATTAAAATGTCTATTGATGAGTTTCTTTTGTGGGCTTTTTGTTTGTTTTATCTTGTTTTAAGTTAGTAGGTGAACACTATGGCAATATGAGACAAGCTCAATGAGAAAAGTGGCTTCTGTTGTATCCACAAGTCCACAGGCCAGGAATGCTCTTCTCATTCAATCTGTGCAGAAACAGCTGTGATGAGGTTCATGGAACTATCCACGCATAGTGTTTTCCGATATAGTAATGTTCATATTTCTGTTAAAATCAAAAATACTTTTCTTCAGAGCAACAGCAGTCCAATGCAAAAATCATAAATGCATTGTTTCATATTGTCTCTGAGTATAAAGAAATTACAAAAGAATCAAAACATTTAACAAATGCAAACTGGTCATCTTCCCCTTTCAAACACTTTGGAGTGTTTTCGGTTACTTTCTTCACAGCTATCACTGTGGTACTGACATCCTCCAAAGAAATATGTAAACCAAAAAACAAATAAATGAAAAAATATTTTTTCACATTCACTTACTTAGCTTAATGGGTTTGTTTGTTTTACTTCAGGAGAAGACACTGCTTGAGTTTCAGGATGTCCTTTCTCGTGAGAAAATTGGGATCTTTTGTTCAGCTCATCACCACTCACTGTTGTGGTGGCAAGTTGCTCTAGGTTTCGTCTGCTGAGATATTGTACATCTATATTTCAGTACAGATTAATAATTGCATGTTGCTTGATAGTGATATGAGCACAGAGGTTAAATTTAGGAGTAATCTTGAGAACCATCACAAGACTTATTTCTTTTTGGTGTCAGATACTGTATTAAAAAGATATGGCAGACTGCCTATCTCATCATGTCAGCATCCTTTAGCAGGCTCTTTTGCTAGTCGGCATGCACATTAGCACTTCAATATTCCTAGTTTGATCTGGGAAGCTGTGTCTGTGATAGATACAAAACTGCTCATTCACTTTTCTTTCATTAAAGGGTAGTTCCTTAACACTTCTTTCTCATAGAGATTCTGGTGATCCCAAATCCCTAAAATCAAGAAAATGTTGAGTTGGAAAATAGCATGATGGGGAAAAAGATCAATCCTATGGTCAATCGCCTTCAATAACTTAGGTTGTTTATTAAGAATTGGAGTAGCTAATTGCTTGCAGGGATACTTGGATATGAAGTTCTACTGTCTTCTTTCTGATGTAGCTCAGGCATCCTGCTGCACGGTGTCTGTCACTTTCTATCCTACGGTTGGGATTGGGTTCCATTGGATGACAGCAGTCGGGTTCTCTCTTTTGCTGAGCCTCTGCGCTGCAGAACTCCCCCACTGCCTCCTATGCCTCCACCATCTGCTCGGTCACCCCACTCACACCTGTCACCCCCACCCTCAGAGCGCCTCGAGTTTTGGCGGGTGGGGGTCCCATGGGGCCGGCCATTCTTCTCATCTGGGAAGGGATCAGGAGAAGAGGACAGGAAAGTGACTCTTAAGGTACATTTTACAGTATCTATGGGACTTGGCTAGAGATTAACAAAATGCTGCTGTGATCAGAACGTGGTGTTTTTCTTTCAGTTCTCAGTCTTTGTACAGCAGGACATCACAGCATGGTCTTTCAGTGGCATCTAAAAAAATTTTTATTGAGTAGAAAACATCGGTCTTTATCCTTTATAAAATGTTATTTAACATAAAGCAATAGAAGTTATTGCTGATTTTAACCCAAAAGACAGTGAGAAAAAAATGAGAAACTGCTTGTACAAAAAAGTAATGGCAGTACAAGACTAATTCTTTTTTTATGTAAACTGAAGAAATGACAAAACAAGACAAAACAAACTGATGACGAAAATTCAGAATTTCATCTTTCATTTGAAATTACAACTCAATATGTTAAACACTTTTTGTTTGAGGTCACCAAAGTTATTTCTCTCACAAAAGTAGTCATGTGATTAAATGTGATGGAAGGGTCTGGTTACAGGTTGTGCAAGATTGATTTTCAAGCTATTAATATTTCTGACTATTCCTGGTTTTAGCTTTTGTTTTAGCTTTGAGGACTGCAATTGTTAAAAAGGAAAAGCAAGCCATTCTGAATCCAATAGAAAAAAAAGCAAACAAAAGACGTTGATGCCAGATGCACTGTGAGAGCCGTGGGGGAAAAAAAGTTAATAGTAAAACAACAACAACAAAAAAACACTATTAAGGTGACATAACTATCCACCTCCTCAGAGCAGAGATTAGATCCACCATTTGAAGAGCTTATGATCAGATTTGCAGAGGCCTTACAACAAGAGGTAAACCCCAAATCAGCAGTAAAAATCATAAAGCCAGGATGAAATTTGCGATAAAAAGGTACAGAGATGAGGCACAAAAGTTTATGAGACAAAGGTTAAAATCTCCCAATGTGATAGAAAGGCAAGAGTTCAGAAGAGGAAAGGATCTGCTCATGGTCCAAACCATACAAGCGCATCTGTGAAACATGGTGGAGGAGGTGTGAATGTATTTTGCTTGCACGGCTTCTTCTGGAACAGGCTCACTAACCCTCATTATTGCTTTACATATGATGGTAGCAGCAGAATACATTCAAAGGTGTACTTGCAGCAACCCAATAATAATAGAATCCAACAATTTGGTGATGTCAGTAAATCACAAGCAGTTCCTGCAAACAAAAAAACTGCAATCAAATATTAACTTTAATTTATTTGACTTAACGATTGGTTCCAATAAAATAAATAGAACAGACTGTTGAACTTAAACATCTTCTATGTTTTTTCAAATATTAAGTTGTAAATACCATTAAATGAGAGCTGACATTCTAAACATTTAACTGATTTCCATCTGTTGACAAAGAATAGAACAATATTTTCTTATGTAAATACTGGAAGAAGTGTCCAGCACAATGCAGTTAAACACATGGAATAAAAGAAATTTCTCTAGAGAATCCAAGATTCAATGTGAAATAAAACTGCCCAAGCATTAAAGTGTGTGTAAGCAGTCTTACCAGATAGGGCTTGAACCATGGGTTGATCATGGGAACTGAGAAGCTGGGCTTGAATCGTTTCCACAACTCGTCTGAACCTGCGACTCGGACCTTGAAATGCACCAAGGTTTACACATTTAAAATATGTAATGCTGTTCTAAAAATAAACAATGCAAATCAATTAAATGAATAGTTTACTTTCTGGTGGACACTTAGCCGCCCCTGATGGAATTCTTATATTTGTAAGTTAAATTTAAAATGCCAAAAAACAGCTTGGCTCTGTCTAGCAATGATGACCTACCAGAACCTCCAAAGCCCACTAATCAGCATGTTACATACGGTATCATATTTGTAATCGGTACTGTTTTTAGTCTTTCTGCTAAGCTAAACATGTACATGTTTAACAAACACAGGAATGGTATGAATCGTCTCATTTAAATACCTGTCAGAATGTAAGTAAGTGTTTCTCCTACGATGATAAATGTTTGCATTAGGTAGATACTCCCAAACCTATGTATTGGTTATTAAGTCATTTCCTAATTGAAGTGAGTAAATGTTTGCTCCATTTGCCTGATATGAGGGTGAAGGTCACACTGTAGATTCCTGTCTCCCTCCTGCCCTCCCTCTCGGGCCTCTCTCTGTCTCGCTCCCTCTCGCCCTCGGAGAAGGCAATGTCCACCTGGAACTTGACGGGTTTCTGGAAGACGGAGGGACCGCCGGAGGATTTGTACTCGGCCCGGAAGCTGGTCTGGGAAAGGACGCTGTGGCTGAGTGATGGGATCTGTGTAGTGGGGAGACAGAGAAGAAGCAGAGAGACCGACAGACTTACGAGGCGGGAGAGGTACGGGGGCCAACGTGAGTATAGGGAGACAAAGGGTGAGGGTGAGGAAAAGAGAGAAAGAGTGAGCCATTGGTGAAAGCAAAGTGATCCATCAACATGCCATGAGTGAGTAAAAAAAGAACTAAAAAGAAGACTGAAATAATGAAAGAAGAGAAGTGCATACAGTATGAAAGCGCTCAAGTTTGTTAAAGCTATGCCAGTGAGAGCCATGCTTTCTATAGACCAGCTTTGACAGTGAGAAGTGTGAGAGACAGACCACATCAGATACTCACAGACAAGAAGGCGTGGACAATGTCAGCTTTGACTGAACTTAGAGGTTTATCTCTTATAACCACAAAGATCTGCTCCTCTTTCTCCAAGCCAATGAAGTTCCCAAACCATGACTTCTTAGCCAGCCTGGCAGTCAGATAAAAAAACACAGTAAAAGAAATACACAAAGCTCAAACACAAAGTTTTATATGAAGAATACTCCAGAAATGTCAAAAAGTGTAACCTACTCAGGACTGGATTCTGGAGTTAGACTGGACATGTCTTCTGATGTTGGAACTGAAAGAGACAAATTAAATAAAATTGGGCAATATTAAATCTTTAAATGCAAGCAAGACATAAAAATGTGTGAGATTATTCATTCCCGAAAGCAAAAACAGTTTTGGAACTTAGTAAACCTATTGAAATTGATAAACTACTGTACATAAATCATTTTTTCACATGCCTGTGCAGGTATTGGTGTATCTGTAAAAACACAATGTAACTCCAGCAGATTTGGAGGTAAAGACTCAGACATCACCTTGTAGCTTACGGCGATGGAAACGGGGTGATCCCAGCAGGTTGTTTTTAAAAGAATTGAGGCGAGTCCTCCAGTGGGCGGAGCTGCTGGCCGCCATGCTGCTTCCCCCTCCTGGGCTGGAGGGTGGGGTCAGCGACAGCGAGCCCACTCCTCCCCCTCCCTCCGCCCGTGAGGAAGATGAGGACGAGGAAGAGGAGGGCGGGGTGGAGGAAGGGTGGTGAGGGTGGTGGACAGGGGTGCCCAAGGGTGTGGGCAACGGAGAGCCCTGGGGAGTTACCTGTGGCACAGAGTGGGCAGAGTTTGGGTAGAAGCTCTTAGTCACTGACTTTAGGACAGAGGACGAAGGGAAGAAGAAACGGGGAATGGGTGACAGGAGCGGAGAAGGGGAGGGTGAGCAGGAGGATGGGTTGTGCAGAGGCAAGGATTTGATAGGCTGTAGATGGGGTCGGTCGGTGGGTCCCTTGGTAGGCAGGGTCTGGGTCTTTGGGTTGGGGGGAGCTTTGGGCTTGTCATGAGGCCGTGCTGAGCGAGGAGCGGTGGCGCTTCCCTGTTTGGGCTCCTTTGTGAGAGGGGTAGCGGTGGCAGAGGTGACATCTGATTGGCTGAAAGTGAAGACGGGGCTCTGATAGGACTGGGGAGTTTGTGGGGTGGGAGAGATGAAAAACAAGAGAGAGGGTGGAACATGAAGAAAGGATGGAAATGAATATCATGCTTCATGACAAAAGAGTGCAACTTGTGAATAGTGAAAGTGTCTAATGCAAATCTACTAATGTGGACTGTAAAAGCTTTCATATCTATCCTTCAGTCTTTTGTATGTGCCATTCGAGGGTTTGGTGACAGGGTTAAGAATGCAGACAGGACAGTGGCAGTGAAGGATTTGGTGTAATTGGTGGCAGTTAAAGTTTCTTTATGTCCCTATGTATAGACCATTTTAACCATGTTTACTAAATTGTCTAATTTGAAGGTTCTATCATTGTTTTAGACAGTGTAAATAGTAAGTCGTGCATGAAAAGAAAGAGGAGTGACATGAAGACAGAAGAAAAATGGCAAACAAACCTGTCGGGTGAGTGAAATAATCCTAGGAATTGGTGTTTTTAAAACAATTTAAATGTTGTGATGATGTGAAGTTAGAATTTTTAAGACAGAGGTGGGTGATACTGAGAAAAAATATATAGGGGTAGATGTAAGAAGTTTCTATATAAAAGGGACATGTAAAAAGTTAAACAACTGTTCATAAAATCTGAAATAAATTTTATGGTTAAAATTGTTACTGAAAAATAATTTGTTTTAATATATTTAGGATCTAATTCTAGAACAGATAGTGGTAAAATTCAATGTATCTTTAGTCATAAGAACTGTGAACCACACTTAATAATAATTGATGATATTGATTTATTTCAAATTTGTGGTTTTCAGGCTGGTTTTAAAATATTCAGGTGTGGGCCAATATGCAAATCCCTCATTCTGTGTAAAATACTGTGTATTTAAGGCAAATTTCAAATAAAGGGCGAAAGGGCAAATAATGCTCTCAACCAAACTAGAGGTCTGTCAAGAGTATTAAATTATGTTCAGCACTTCATTCAGGTTCCGTGTGAAATAACACTTAACAGCACTTAACAATTTTTTAAATTCAACCGTTACCGCTAGTTAACAATATTTCTTAACAACCAATCACATGGCAGCAACTCAATGTATTTAGGCATAAAGACATGGTCAAGAAAATCTACTGAAATTCAAACCCAGCTTCAGAATAGGAAAGAAGAGATGAAGAAAAGGGACTTTGAAAGTAGCATGGGACCTGCACCAAGGTTGCCCTTGGTGGCTGGGTGGGGCCACACCTGGTGGGGTGGGATTCAAACCCACTGACTTCTGCATCACAACCCAATGCTGTACCAATGAGCCACCAGGCCCCCCTCAGGATAACCCACCATGCCACAAACTAATATTATGTGAAACTGGTTTCTTGAATGAGTTCATTCTACTCTAATAGCCCCCACAGTCACCTGATCTCAATCCAATGGAACACATCTGGGATGTGATTTGGGAGGTGATTCGCATCGTGGATGTGCAGCTGACAAATCCACACCGTCTGTGTGATGCTATCATGTCAATATGGACCAAAATCTCCAAGGAATGTTTCCAGCACCTTGTTACGGCAGTTCAGTGTGAACTGCATTGCTGATTCACTTTGTAATGTGAGTAAAAAGCCAGAAAAAGCTGTCCATACACTGCAGCGGAGAAAGGTATTTCTTTCAGGGGGAAACAAAATAAATTTTGTCTGTACACACCGTAACAGCATAGTTACGTTCTGGGTGAAATGCGACATAGCATTTGGGAGAGGACAGATACAGTTGTAGTGACCTCAAATATTTTCTTAAGACCAGCCTAAAAACTCAGACCCCCTGTAATGTCAGTAATGCCCAGAAACCTTAACCCACTACGGGATTCCAGTACTGTTTTCGCCTTCTTGACTGCAGTGAATATGTGAACCATTTTGATGTTTTGTTTAGGGTTTAGGGCTTTAAATATGGAACTACTATATGAAACAGTTACATTATAAAAATGAACGTTATAAATTATTTATTTTATAATGTATGCTAGTATTATGTTCAATGATATTAAAAGCAAGATATTAAAAGCAACAAAAGCATGTAGAGTTTGTTTAAAGCTGGCCAACAGGCCCTTACCCTGGGACTGCTGAGAGGGCTGGAGGAGAGGCCAGTGGAGGCTCCACTGACTGAACGTGACCTGCCAAAGAGACCAGAGAATAAAATTCATCAAAAAAGATAAGATTCCAATACATAGCTGTTTGAGGTTGACTGCATTTATATTGTGCATTGGTTAGATTGACAACACTATATACAGTTTTCATTTATACAGTTTTATACAGTAAGCATGTTGCAATGTACCTTTGGCTGTGTGCAGCTGTGTCCAGGGCCCTGCGAGGTGGGGTAGGAGACCCCTGTTCAGTCACACTCAGCACCTCCAGGCTTTTCCTCTCCGGGCGGCAACGACCATGGCGCGTCAACATTGGGGAGTCAACACGCTTTCGAGGAGGGTCTGCAGAGGAAGACCGTGAATTTATAAGTGTTTACCATCATCAGTTTAAAGCTTACATTAAAACGGCCTTTTTAACATTAGATACTTAGTGAAATTGCTTCATCTTCACCTTCCCATTTCCTGTTGCCACTCTGTCACTATGCATTTTCTTTTTGCAATTCTGAAAAGTATGATCACGTTCAAAGTGATTTTTCCACAGGCCTTTCGCTCACTGCGCCATCTGTGACTGTGATAAACTTAGCTACATTTGCACAGGCAGAACGGCTACCCTCTCCCAGTTTTGTCTAATAGAAAAACCCTGCAGATGTCCTGTGAAGACTGGTTTGAATAACATACAAAACAATGACTTTTTTTGGGCAAAATAAACACTTCCATAAAAAACATTATTTAAAATTATTTTGAGAAAAAACTAAAGAAATTATCTATGAATAAAGCTTAATATTTCAAATATTACATATCTTACAGTAAGTCACCCTAAATTAATTGGCAGAGGTAAGTAGTACCTGTGTATGGCACCAGATTCACATTGTGTGGTAAACATCCTCTCAGAAAGTGAGGCTCAGCAAAGCAGCCTTCACTCTTTTGTGGTCCCTTCTGCCCCCTAATGACTGACCTACATCATTGCGTGGAGGCAAGTCCTCATCCTCGTAGCTGGGGTACCGCTCTTTCCTGTCCAGAAGTAGGTAATAGATCATCTTCTCCTGGTTTTCTCTGATACAAACAGAGAGAAAGATACAATTCTGAAGATCTTAAAATGTTGACAGAAAGATTTATGTGACAACAGTAGGTAACAAAATGTAGGTGGCAAAAAGGTATGTATTTTTTTTTCGTTTTGTGTTTGTTTTACTTTAAAGCTCACAACGAGCACCTGACAGTGCTATTACTTTAATATTTTTGAGACTACATAGGTATTTTTGGGCAGAGCTTGAAATAATAATCGTTGTCACAGGCCTTATACCCTGAAGGATGACGTCCCTGAAATTTGGATGCACCTTCTGTCTCAGAACATAGCTTCATGTGACACAATGGAAGAAAACCATATCTCTTATCTGCTTTCAGACAGCTCTCAAAATATCTGTCCATAATTCACAGGATCAATTATAATCAGAAGGTCAAAGACATTAACTGACTAACCAGAACAAAAGTAACTCCTGACTTGTACACAACCCAATAAACAGTCCTATATTAAATACTACCTTTTCTATATTATATAATTTTAGTTATTGTTTTTGGCTTTATTATTCAATGTGCTGTATATTGCTATTTTATCTCATATACATATCAATGGAATATTTTTGGCCAATGTATTAAAATATTTTAACCTTTTTTCATGTAAATAAAGTGGATAAACAGTAACTATGCTTTTCAACATATTATCCTTTTTTAACAAGCTATGCTATAGCTTTACTGAATTCTCAGTAAGTGTACCATCGAAAGGTAGAAACAGAATTGAAAAATGCTTACTCTTCACATTGCAAGTCACGTGTGAGCTTGACTCTGTCTCTGAAACAACCCAACGAGTGCATGCTGTCCAACACATCTGGGTCCAGCTCGGTCAGGGACAATATTCGCCGTACACACACTCGCCTAGGAGGAGGCTGCTCTGGACATGGCTCATTACGACCACCCCTGGGATTCACACAGAATCATAACACATAAGTAAGAACACATGAATAATACCAACATGTATATGAAGAAACATGAAGATCACTGAATGACTATTTCATGAACAGTGACAGTGTAAAAGTTAGACGTATACTCACAGATACCAGGCGTGTTTCTGTATAGCTTCTAGCTGTAAGGGAGTGACAGGGCAGATGGGGCCATTAGTTTCTACAGTCTGTTAACAGCCAGATGGCCACAGAGCTGTGCTGTGTAAACAATTCATATCACATCCTTTATTTACATGCTGGAAGACACCTCCTCGCTTCAGAATATTGTATATTAAAATCACTAATATTTACAGATCATCACAGATAAGTAAGCATTTCGGAGAAATGCTGCCGAGCCAGTTTTGAATTTGTTGCTCAGTGAATGCTGCCATCTTTCCAAAATCCTAAAATTACTCACAAAAGCGTCCTTCCTATACAATAACACGCATAAACATGTGACTGTGCCTTATTTACAGTGATGAAGCAATCACCCATTTGAATACAACAATGCCCCTAATCCATGTCAACTATGATATTTTAAATGCCAGAGTGCCAATCCAGCTACAAAAATGAAAGTACATAGGCAAAAAGACAAATCTAAAAGTGAATGAACACTCAATATTGTTAATATTAATAACAACAGTTCCACTAAACAGCTCACTTGAATTCTTATATATATTCTAAATGAGGCAAGTAGAGGCACTTCCATTTGAACATAGAGAATTTAACACTGGTATAAATCTGATTGAATTATTTTAAAATACAGCCTGCATATGAGACTTCCAGGTGTTTAGGCCCAATTCAAACCCCTCGTGGATCAGAACAGTCTTTTACCGTGAGCCTCTTTTCAGGGTTGACCTCAATCATGCCCTTGAGCAGAGACTGGCAGTCTGGGGGGATGAAGTGGGGCATGTGGAACACCCCACTCTTCACCTTCTCCAGAAGCTGCCGTAAATTATCGTGGTCAAAAGGCAGGGCACCCTGCAGGAGAAAACGTGAGAGGAAGGAAGGAGAGAGTAGGAAACAAAGAAGATATAATAAAATAAGCTTAACAGAAGAGGAAAAGAAAGCAAGAGCTGCAAATACATGACGGTGTATTCACAATGGGACCACACTATCTTGTGATAACAGCAGTACAAGACTCACCACCAGTAGAGCAAAAAGTATAACCCCACAGCTCCACACATCTGCTCTCCGCCCATCATATTTCTCCCCCTGCCAATGATAGAATCAGCATGAATTAATTCTCCATTGACTCTTTATAAATACAAATGAACCACATTCAGTGAATAAATTCATAATATAATTACACATGACTTATAATTACACATGACTTACAGTTTATGTAAGTTTACGTTATTTATAATATAATGTCCTTTAAAATGAATAAAAAGAAAAACTGTAATCCATTTTAATCAATTATTAACTATAATCAATAATTTTAATCAAGCTAGATCCCTCGAGATTGATTAAGTGCCCTCAAGAATCATGCTTCCTAAAGATGAAAAGATGAACCATGCTAAAACAAGTGGCAGGCTCTATGTTCCATTAGCATTTGTAACAATTTAAGAATTTGGAAAAAGTTAAAATTTATTTTTTAAGCTTCTGAAAACTTGTGAAACTGTGTAGACTCACTTCATTAGGTACAATCTAATGCAATCCATTACAGCAGTTTTTCCATGAATTTTACTTTTACAATCTTTAAAATGTATCCATTTGTAAGTTGAAACTGGCTAAAAGCTTATTAAAATGAATGTGGGGGCCAAAATATTAAAACCACCTCATAATAAAATGACCTCCAATTCAACTCCACCTGGGTGGTGGAGTTGAACTGGAGGTCATTTTTATCTGTAACCTCAATAATAAACATATAGAATTATCACCTTTCTGACAGTTTCAATTTCAAAACCAATAAATTATAATATGAAGTTGTCAGCGAGTGTATACATCTCTTAATATGTTACATACTAAGATTGTTTTAAATTACAATTACAACATCTAGCATCTTACCCGTATAACTTCAGGGCATGCATAATGCGGTGATCTAAAATTAAAGAGAAATGTTAGTCAAACTAAGGCAATAGAACATGTATGTTTTCCATGTTCTCTCTATAATTTGGATTTGATGTTGTGAGTTTGTGTGAACTACTTGTTAACATGAATATATTATACAATACACATTGATTTGCATCGCTAGTTTCTTAAATACAAAATATGAATGTTTTTAGCTATGTACACTCACTGTCTAGTTGGATACTTACCCACAGCTGGTCTCTAACAGACTGTCTCCCACCTGTAAGGAGGCCATGCCAAAGTCAGCGATACGGATGTTGTTCTTTTCATCAAGAAGCAGGTTCTCAGGCTTCAGGTCTCTGTGACTGCAGAAATACCACAGAAACTATCGGTATTAGCTTAACTATGACTGCATTGGATTTGAACAAGTGTTTTTAACAAAACAGATCAAAAAATGTTCTTTTATTACATTTTATCTTATTACATACTGTCACAAAAAGTCCAATACCAGGAAGCAAAACCATTACCCTACACACGAACCAGAGCTCTATGAAAACACCAACCAAATGGAATGACTGTGGCAGAAATCCAAAGCAGAGATGATCTGCCTGAAGAACTTCCTGGCCTCTTTTGGAGTCAGTCGGCCCTTCTTCACTAGATAGTCGAACAGCTCTCCTCCTGACACATGCTCCAACACCAGATACCTGTCCACATACAGGGAAAACCGTGTGAACTGAATTTGTTTAGCTCTTGGACACAGAAGGAGGACAATCTAAACTCAGATACTCTTAAACTGTTAATCTTATTTTACGGACTTGCTTTCAGTCAAACTGCCTGTCTTATTCAACAGCTGTTTTAGACCTAAAAAAAGATAGATCAAAGGTTGTTTTTTTTATAACTGTAGCACATTAATGAAAAGGGAGATTTAGAGTAATGAGAGCAGATTAATACAGCTCTTGAGCATGAAATACAGTATGCAGATAAGCCCAGCTGTGAGGCTTATCTCAAAGCAAAGGGAACTCACAGATATTTGTTATTTTCATAAACATCATGCAGCTTCAACACATGCGGATGCTCGATGAGTTTCAGAATGGCAATCTCCCTCTCAACCTGGTTAAAGAGAAGAGAAAGATGTAAGGATAAACAGCTGGAAATGAGTTGAAGATACTGATGCAGAGCATAAAAGACATCTATGAGCTAATACAAAAGTTAATATAGAGAGTATGGATGAGTATATGACTACAGCAAAATCCTCATTACATTTAATATTAGCATCATTATTGTGACTGTGAGAAAGACCAGCATAATACTGTACCTTCATCAGGACTGACTCAGATAGCTTCTCTCTGTTGACTATTTTGATGGCTACCTTCTGGCCCGTAATACAATGGACCCCCAACTTGACCAGTCCTGGCAGACACAGTGAGAGAGGATGCTTCTGCTGTATTTAATTCTACATCAAATGGTGATTTAAAATTATTTTATTTGATGAAATATGCATCAAATCAAACAGTCTGCTGCACTCACCTGTCTGTCCCTTCCCCAGTGTTTTTTCCAGTCGATAGGGCCCAACATATTGAGCTGACTGACTTAAAGACAGTTCCTTACTCATACTGCACTTGCTGGAGGCTAATACACTACTAGTACTACTGCACTGTGATTATTGCAATTACAGCGTATACAGGAGTTACAGTGGGATATGAGACGGTGTTTAACGCTGCTACTTTGAATTTATCTGGGTGAGCGTGTACAAATGCAAACAGGTGCTGAATTACAACATGAGGGTGATAAATGCACATTCAGTACACATCTAAAAGTGGTTATTAAAGGCTGCTAAATATGTTTACTTTTTTTCTTCCGAAACGTGTATAGCGTTGATATTTAACAAAAACGCTCACTGAAGTTAGCTTAAAGCACAGAAATTGAGATGACAGTGTGCTACTGGGCTGTTTTAATGCGTTAAATACCTTAAAGACAGACTTGACAAGGAAGGCAAAATAACGACTTTACTTTCTGTACATAAGCTTAGAATAGTTCATTAACTTGCGCATTGTTACATGTATGGTGTGAGCTATATCTGACGGGTATTAAGAACAATTATAGCAGGGTAACGTTAACCTTAATTAGCCGTAACAAGCAGGTTATTGGCGTCCGCTGCGAATATTTGTGTCGTTTACTGGCTGACAAAACCACCAAAACGTCCAATACGTCTAGGGGACGTTAGCAAAGAAAATTCCATCAATTTCTGTCCCCACTGTCAGGCCTGTTTCACAGGTGCAACAACATGCTATTTCAGGCTCGCCATCCGCTCTCCCACACAGCAGCGCGGCTAGCTTTAGCTTTAACGTTACACCAACGGCTGTCTCGCCCGCGCCGCCTGTCAAAAAAACCCACACCTCCTGAAGTTTTTCGGCATCGCCAAAGGGTAACATTTATCGGTCGGCCGCCACAATATCACAACGTTTAGAGATAAAATACAGATTGCTGGCACGACAACCATCTTTAACGTAGTGTAGTCCTCCCCCACCCTGTCGCTCTCCCTCTCTACATCCCTACAAGTAGCAGATCACAGCATCTTCTCCTCTCTCCTTTGGCGTGTCCTCCTCCCTCAGCAGCCGATACACAGGTGAAAAAAAACAAAGATATCCGCAGATCAGCCCGCACTACTATCGACCGTCTTATTCCCTTCCTCACTTTTGATTACAGTCCACGCAGAGTAAAGGCCCCCAGTATTATACTCCCTTCGGTTTTCTTGCCGTAAATCGATATTTTCTCTCTCCTCTTCCTTCCTTCGCCTCACTCGCATCAGCATCCGGGTCCCACTCCCTCTCCATCCTCTCTCCTCTTGTCCCCCGCCCTCCTCCCATTTCTCCTGTTCATCTTCCTCAAAATTCGCTTATCTCTGCATTCACCTCAACACCGGCCACACCGTGGTCCCCGAGAGCTGCTGCAGACACCCCCCACACCGTTAATATCAAAGGCATTTGTAAACATGGCCAGGGGCAGCGTATATGGCCGTTGTGTCTGAGGGGGCGATGGCGTGCTCTGGCGCGGCCTTTCAGAATTGCCGGTGCCTTACTGGTGGTATTTTGTTTCACTTTGACGTGAGGTGCTGAATTGATATGTCACACTGAATTTGATCTGTCATATAACTTAACATTTTTTAATGACATGTACTTTTGAAAGAAGCCTTATGTCTACTTCAACCGAGAGTAACTAGTGCATTAGACTGCTTAAAATTCAATTTGTTTCATATGGTTTTTGGGAGCATTAGTCATACACATGTTATTAAACAATCCTCAGCCTAGATCCAATATTAATCCTAACTTAGATCTTTTTTATCCTAGTATTTTTTTTACTTAGTTATCAACAATATGCACTTCTTACTAGCTTTCATTAACTTAGAGGTAATTGCACTTAACTATGCAAGGCAGAAAACTTTTAGAAAGAACTTTTAAAGTATTAATGAGGTCAACCCATCCAGCTGCAATTGACCATTGTCCATTTTCTGCTCAAAATCAAAATCCTGTGATGACATTTGATAAGGACAGATGGAAGATTACATTTTCAAAAGTGCTTTGCTGCAAGTAAAATATATTTCTCATTTACAGTATGCAGTATAATGTAAAGAACATTTTCCACTATGGTGGGACTGATTTGAGCACTAGATTATTACAGCTAATTGCAAAACGTTTTAAGATGGAACGGCAGGGAGAGTGGGGGTCTGGCATAATATTTTGGTATAGTGTAGTATTGTTACAATAGTAATGCACATTTTGGATGATGTGACCAATGTGGAAAGTTCTGTGTGATAGAGGTTTGGAATACTAAAGTTACAAAAGTAACCCTTATTTTATCTTTTTAAGGCAATGAATTTGCATGGTTTTAGCAAGTAATTCAGGCTGCGGTTAAAGTGACTGCACCTCAGATATTCAAAGTTGTCCAATATGACATGTTAGTTGGCCCAACTTTAAAAGGTCTGTTGTTTGAAAAACAGCACAGCAAACAACAAAATGTCCACTTACAAGCATAGAGATATTTTAAACTGGAGAAGGCAGCGGGAAGTTTAATACCGCTCATACAAATGTATTCAACAAGAATAGTCTTAGAGGGGGTTAATAGAGGGGCTACAGATTAAAATCTGTACATTCATCCATAAATTACTATTTTTTAGTATTTGTACATTACTTGATTATCTATATTTTATGCTACCTTATACGTTTCTACTTTATTGTTGGACATAGTTATTTTTCACATTATTATTTTACTCACACACAATATTTTACTTATAATATGTGATGCAATGTCAAAGGCCTATACTACTAACCCAGTGGTATTCACTAATTAAAATGAGTTCCAACTCAAACTGCATTGAAACATTACAACTTATAGTAGTTAAATATGTAAGGTATATTTTAAATGCAGATAATTAAATAATGATTGTATTACATTATGGCATTATACTTTTGCTCAAGGATCTATATACTTCCAGTCTCAATAATTTGCTGCATACATAACTTTGTTACTGAACTGGAACTGAAGAGGTAAAGCCAAGATTGATTAAGATGAATTGCCCTCTTAATATTAATTATTTTCATTGTGCTAAATTATTTTTATTTATTTTCTTTTATTAATTTGTTGTATACGTTAAATCTAAAATGCAACCTATATCCTAAGAATTTTTTTAGGTATCTGACCTTTTTTGGTGTAAAATACAGTAGCATAATAATCATTGAGTTATTTCCTACTTAAATGTAGTAGATGCAGAAACATGAGATGGAAATATTTAACAAAGCAATACTGCATTTGAAATTGTACTTTAGGACAGTACTTGAGTAAATGTATTTAGTCAGTATGAGCTAAAACCATATCATTTGTAAGTTTTTAAATAAAGTTGATAAAAAATACCCCATGAAAATCCTCTACATAAGCAAAGAGCAGACCTCACTGAAACCTCCTAAAGATAATTTTATGACCTAACACACCCTGGGGTGCTGATTCAGATAAAATGACTCAGACAATTTAATTTTTTTAAAAGGTGTAGAACATTTGAACGTATCATCTGCAAAGAGCCTTAAAAATCTCTAAAATCTCAATTTGAAATGTTGTGTGTGGGTGGATAATTCCCCAAAGCCCATCTTCATCTGTGCCTAGGTGGTTGATTTCCACGCAGCAAAAAAGGATTTGTCTCCAACCAGAGCAGAAATAGATCCAGGATGCAAATTACGGGGGGCTCGGGCGGGGGGTTGACTTTACCGAGCCACCCCCCAAAACATAATAAAAGATTCCTTTGGGTGTTCAAAATATTTACATCTTGTCTAGAATTCATAATCACAATGTCATAGATTCTCACCCCCATGTGTCTAAAGAAGTGTCTAATACAAAATCCTACACCCCTACAGTGGACCGTACCATTCTAACTCTGTAACACGAGCAACGACGGCTTGTAGTGACTGACAGAATTCATGCACGGAGCGGATGGAGGGACAGCACAGCAATGTGACTGCTGCCAGTAATCTAACAGGATTTATATCTATAATATTTATCAAGGCTCATAAACTATTTTCATGTATTATTTGCGCTAATCATTGTGTACAGTCAAGTTCGGCTGTGTCTCTCATGTCATTATATTAATCCATAGCGATTTTTCCCCACACAGTCATAAAGCAATTATGAAACACATTAGGCTATTGACGAAGAGTAACTAGCCTAAACGTCTGAATGTAGCTCCTAATTATTATTCCTTTTTATTCTGGAATTACTCTCTTCTCCCTCCTGTATTCATTATTTATAGGGCTGCAGACCCCTTAACATATTCTAATCATAGTTAAAAGCAACCAATAATGACTGTTGGAGATGGGATGTCACACTCTTTGTACAGATTTGTGGATGTCTGACCTCAGATAGTGTACAGGAAAACACATGTAATTTAAGTCATTTTTAATTTTCTGTTAGCGGTTTTGAAGAAGCAAAGACAAAAACTTCTTAGTGGGAAAATAATACAAATTCTTGCATGCAAAGCATGCATGCAAAACTAAATGTTAACTCTTTTGAAAAACACAGTATCATTCACACCCTGAACTGAAAAGATACTTATCCTACTAAATGTGCAGATTGTTTTTTGAGATCAAAATAATACAATAAATAAATAATTGAGTTTATGTCTTTACCACAAAGGACACCATCCCAAGGAAAATGGATAGCATCTACTGAAGACAAATACACATTGCAATAAATGGCAAGACAACAAGGGAATTCAAGAAGGAAAACCTGCAAATATATTGTTAAGCATTTTTTATTTTACACTAAATTAAATTCTTCTTGAAGTCTTTACTCAGCCAGTGCAATGCCTAAACTGGCTAAATCTAATAAAACATTTTGATATACTGACTATTATTACAAAAAAGCATTCCACAACTGTGTGGAACAAATATATAGGTTTTACATTTCGGTTTCTTTCTTTTTTTTTTTTTTTTGCCTACATGACAACTTTATACTATTAAAATACATTGTGGAATTATGACATTTATGAAGAAAAAATGCTCAATTTGACAGGAGTACATATTATTGGTATTTTACAATCATCACCCAGTTCAGTTTTTCTGATGTTGCAGTCCAGTGCAATAAGCAAGAAGGGAAAAGGTGATGGAGGACTTTGGTGACTTGTAGCTGTAATTAAAATAAATAAAAAATGATAGGCTCTTTAGAAATATACAATTTGGAATAGAACTGTGTCGAGTTTGAAAGACTTTGTGTTACTGCTTGAAATAAACACTGACTTAAAAGCTCAAACACTCTTTCACAAAGTGATGTATATAATTTAAAGACAGCAAATTTATTTTTAGATTGCAGTTTCTTTTTTCAACATCCAATACTCCTTTTTTTCATTATCCTCCATTTTAAACAATGTTTAAATGGAACATCTTAAAGAACACCCTATGTATTACTATTGCATGGTAAGGACCACACTGTTAAAAATTATATTAAAAATGTTTCTTGTTTGGGGTTATTTGTTTGATTTACATTTTATTAAGAAGGTTTTTCTTAAGTATTATGATCCCCAGACAGGGTTTTTTACCTATAGCCTGGAATCAGGCTATAGGTATCTAGTCTATCATATTTTTACAATCTTTGGCACTTTTCTCTGATAATAATATCTTTCAGCTCAAACCTCCAGAGCTGCTTTGATCTGCAATATGTATGTTATGAGAACACGAGTGAGTAATCTTTGCAGCAGCTCCACTAGTGTTAATCACTGCTGCACGTGGAGACACACCAAACATCTGTCCATTCTTGTGTGTACGTAACATGAACCAACAGCCTGGAATGTGTTGGTCCTCTGCAATAGAGCATAAAGTACATGTTGACATATCTTTAAAATCTCATGTCTATTTATTGTTTTTGAGACATTTGTGTTACTATATGGTCCCACTGTAAGGTGTAAATGTCATTACCTTAGTTCTATGATGCAAAAAAATACAAACTGACCTGTTTCTAGTTAGAACCCAGGCACATTTAATGAATGTTATTTCCACAAATTCACAAAGAAATACATTAGCTGCGGTTCGTTTTCTAAACATTTTGTCGTGTGTTTTGGTATACACACAGTTTTCAGCATCTAACATTACTCAACAAAATTCCAGTCAGAACTTACCGTTAGCTATGTCCTCTTTGATAACCTGGCATGGTGCTAACACAGCTTCAGTGAAGTCTGGCATTTTGACAGACTAGAGCTGGAGTTCATAGAGGTGTGCTGCTGCAAATGCTGCAGTCAAGTATGGTTACAGATTGGCTACAGAGATGGAGGGAAAGATATTTAACAGAGGGAGGAGGCATAGCAGCAGCTGTGATATGATAAGTCATAGGACAAGTGGGGCATCTAAGAATCTATTTGGATGACTAACTTTTCTGTTTACTGAGTTATGTGTCTTTGCTCTTAGTTGTATTTTTGTTTTTTATATTCAGTTAAACTTCTTTTCAGCCACAATTCCGAAAAAAATTGGGGAAGATGTAAAAACATAAATAAAAACAAAATTCAATGATTTGCAAATCTCATCAAGTCATATTTTATTCACAATAGAACATAAACAACATATCAGATGTTGAAACTGAGACATTTTACGATTTCATGGAAAATATTAGCTCATTTTTAATTTGATGGCAGCAACACGTCTCAAAAAACTTGGAAGAGGGGAAACGAATGGCAGGGAAAGGTATTTGCCACCAATCAGAAACAAATGGAGGAGCATTTAACAATGATTTAGGCTAATTGGCAACAGGTCAGTAACATGACTGGGTATAAAGGGAGCCTTTCACGGAGGCGGAGTCTATCGAAAATGGGCAGAGGTTCACCAATCTGCGCCAGATAATTGTGGAATAATTTCAGAAAAATGTTCCTCAATGTAAAATTGTGAAGACTTTGAAGTTCCCACCATCTGAAGTCTATAATATAAAATCAGAAGGAATCAGGAGGAATTTCTGTGCTCAAGGGACAAGGCTGAAGGTCAAAATTGGATGCATGAGATCTTTGCCCCTCAGGCAGCACTGCATTAAAAACAGGCATGATTCTCTGCTAGACATTACTTTATGGGCTCAGGAACACTTTGATAAACCACAGTTCACAGACGAGGATATGTGCTCTAGAAATGTCGCTGTGTTCTCTGAGTCAAAGCTCATTTAAAATGGTCTGAGGAAAAATTGAAAAGTGTTCTGTGGTCAGATGAATCAAAATTTGAATTTGTTTTTGGAAACCCAGTATCCTGCAGACTAAGGAACAGAGGAACCATCCAGCTTGTTATCAGCGGACAATTAAAAGGCCTGCATCTCTGATGGTATAGTGGTGCATTAGTGCTTAAGGCATGGGCAGCTTACACATCTGGAAAGGCCCCATCAATGCTGGAAAGTACATAGAGATTTCAGAGCAATATATGCTGCCATCCAGACAATGTCTCTTTCAGAGAAGGCCTTGCATATTTCCGCAAGACAATGCTAAACCACATTCTGCATCAATCACAACAGCATGACTTTGCAGGAGAAGAGCCCCGGTGCTTAACTGGCCTCCCTGTCGCCCAGACCTTTCACCAATAGAAAACATTTCGTGCATCATAAAACAAAAAAATCCAGCAACAAAGGCTGTTTAGCAGCTAGAATCCTCCATCAGACAAGAATGGGACAACATTCATCTCCTAAAACTCCAGCATCTCCACACTTCCCAGACAATAATAGACAGTTGTTAAAAGAAGAGGGGATGATACACAATGGTAAACATCACCCTGTTCTCAGTTTCAACATCTGATATGTATCAGATCTTTACATATGTATCTGATATCTTTTTATTTTGAATAAACTGTGTGTTGATGAGCTTTGCATTGCATTCTGTTTTTATTTACTTTTTACCCATCTTAGAAACTTTTCTGGAATTGGGGTTGTACATCAGCCTATATAATTGAAGTGTTCTTTAAATTTCTTTGCTTTTGTGCTTTGTTAATGTGTCCTTCTAATGCATGTGAAGATAGCTAACCTTTTGAGTCAAACACTGTGCATTACAAAAGCCTCGTAATGCACGTAAAAAAGTCACAACAGGGGAGGAAGCAAAGGCTTTTTCCTGAAAAGAGACAGGGGAGTCTGACTTTGTTTTACATTGTTTTGTTGGCTTAAGAGGTTAAGCCGAGAGTTGTTGCATTTGTTTAATCAATAAAAGACTGACTTGAACATCTCATTAGAAAGGATGCAACTATTCTGGAAATAATCCCAAACTTTGAGGGTTTTAAGATAAAATAAAAGCAGATGTTAGTAGCATTATGGAAATTTATCCCTAAATGAACACACATTTGTTCTGTATTTTCTACTCATCCATAACTGTGTATGGAGCCTGCATACATGATCAAAAGCAAAGTTACAATTAATTAGAGAAAATCAAAACAATGACAAAATGCAGAAAATCTTAGAAAATGACATTCACTTCCAATAACATAGATAGATAACAGATATTTGTTATTTTAGTTGTCAAAAAATTATGTACAAAATAAAAAAATAAAATAAGTGTATAGTCCTATAATAATTCAATATTTTATAAACCTCTAGGCTCAGGGTAAATGTGTACTTTTAGTAATATTAGCACAAATAACTAAATGATGATATCCCACTGTATTACTTCATTCTTACACAGTTACGGCTATTTCATATTAAGTAACAGCCTGATTAATAGATGCTTAAATCACAAGTATATCGTAAACTTTTATCAGAATAACAGATGAGGTACAGGTCAGATGCGTCCACTGGTTCATATATTGCTGCCTAGAAATGGGAAATACTTTGCCACCCATATTTTGCATATATACCACAGTACTTTCAAAGATTTAAATGGTGTTAGTGAATTATTTACAATAGTTTAGATACAGAGTGTAACTAAACCAATAGAGGGCAACAACCCTCCCCTCTCTCTTCCCCTCTCTCTCTCTCTCTCTCTCACACACACATACACAAAAGGATGAATTTCTGGACAAGCAGACTTTTAGAGTGTGTGCATTATTATTACCTGCAAACAAAAGGGATCAACACTAATGAGTTACCCATTTTAACAGTTACCTACTGTAATACCTTGTATTGGCTGGCGTGTGCATCGGAAGACAGTGACAGGCTAACATGATGGTTATGGTAATTACAGTGTCTGTAATGAATCCCAGTGTCAATCACTCCACAAGAAGAAAAAAAAAAATTAGCAGGAGCAGTCTCAGCATCAGTGATCCCGCCTCTTTTATAATAACCATAAATCCAGTGTGCCATCTGCTGGCATATAAATTAAGTGCACATGGGGTCTGGAAGCCAGGTTTTAAACGATCAAATGTGCACAAATGCCTTAAAGTAGGTCTTTGTGTCTTAATGGATAGAAAGGACAAAGGGGCAAATAGATCAAAATGTCATGGCAGTGATCATAGATAAACTGCACCCTCTTTGATTAATAAAGCATCTCAATGGAGACTGGAAATGTCACTGACTCTCAGACGGCAAAAAATTTGGATGTGAATTTGCAAAGTGAGATGGGGAAAGCCTATATAAATCTGGTTTTTACTGGAAACATTTTGCTTGCGAACGCGTCTCAGCCAATCGCCGCGTCCATCAGGAACAGCTGATTTATTTTCTCCGTATACAATGTAGTGAAAATTAATAATTATCCTGACAATACTAAGACAATGTGGAAAAAGCACGCAGGGCTTGCTGGCAGAATGAGGGCCAGTGAATGGAGGTCACCGCAGACAGTGAGCGAGTCTCAGCGGTGAGACAGAGTTGGGGAGAGGGAGGACGGACAGCGGCCAGTCGCCTTCAAAAATGGCGTCTCTGGAGGAAAATGAGTAAAAAATATTAAAACGCGGCCTGCTTTCTTTACACTTCCTCGTTCGCTTTTTGTGTTTATCTCGTACTCGAGGTTGTTTTGTTCCGTGCGTGGATAAAGTCGTCTTCGCTTTGACTTGAATGGCTGAAGGAAGCAGAAATTTGGGGTGCGAGCATTTGGGGAAATAAAAGCTGCCCTGTTTTATTTTGATGCGTCGTTAGTGACAGCTAGCATCTGCTGCTAGCTCCCAGCTCTGCTCCGGAGGGGAGGGGGGGCGATCTGCATGCAAAGAAAATAACCTTTAGAAATTGGGAATTCCTTTTTCTCGTCTATGGGGAGTGATTTGTACCAACGTGGCCTGTCGTTTAGAGTCCTTTTCTGGTGCTAGCAGCGTAGCAAAAACTAGCCTGAAGAAAGGGGAGGAGAGACTGTGAAAAAAGGACGCATTCAAATCAAATGTTTATCAGCAATTCGTCCATCACCGGCCAAATCCGCTGCATCTTCATCATGACCATGACTGATTTTGGACTAAATCTGCATTCGTGGAAATGATAAATGTGAAAGGCGTCAGAAAAGGAGAAAGACTGGCTTTTTTTGGAGGTGGTTGGATTATAACCCCGTAGACCCCCCTCTTTTTTCATCCAGCTTTCTCCTCCTCCCCTCCATTTCTCTTTCAATATGCTGTTTTCCACTCCTGAGGACTTGCTTATGAAACCGGGGGAAATAGCCTGAGACAGAAAACGAGAAAAACTGGATTTTTATACCCCCGTAATCTGCGCTGCGACGTTCTCGTTGCTTTCGTCCTCATCGCACACATTGTACAACACATAAATGGATAGAAATTACCCGGGAACAGGATTTGGTGATTTGGGCGCAGGAGCAGGATGGAGTTACGAGAGATCGGCAAAAGCAAGGTATGCATTGGATTCAGACAATGTGCATGTAGGACTGGTACTTTGCAGGGCACGGTGTGTGACCCATGTAAACAAATTGTCGCCATTGGCTTCATTTATAGTGCCGTGCCTTGCCATTATGTGTAGTGCATTGTCATCCAAACAATTGCATAGTAATAATATTATAAACAGGAATGGAGCAGTGTCGTGGGGGTGGGCGGGGTGAAGAAAGGAAAGGTTGGGGATATGAACTGAATGTGATTGACAGAGGTGTTTTAGGTAGACCTGGCGGGGTGGAGGTGGGGGGATGTCTGGAGCATCCATAGGAATTATTGTTCCATGTGTGCAGGCCTGGGCACAGACCTGATAGATAAATACATTGGATTGATAGGAACTGCGAAGAGTGCAGACGCAGCAATCCCCTCACAGCAGCCCCCCTGACAGTCATCAACAAGAAGAACTGATACATATTAATCAGGAAGATAGACCTCATTAAGCAATTGTTAAATTGTAAAGGAAAGTGGAAATCAAACATCTTAAGTGGGAGTGATGCCATACTCTCAAAGATGAGATTTAAAATGCATTTTGCACAGTCGTGATCTAGATAATTGGTGGTGGGTTTTGGGTGATTTAGGTTAATTTGCATAATGAAATGGTGCCTTATTCTCACCACACCAAACAAGCAATATGCTGGTTCTCTTTTAAAAAGGGGGAGAGAAAAGGACCTTAGAGGCGAGGGTGAACCTATATGATGATGAAAATTGCCTGGACTGTGCATGATAGCTCAGTCTTTTAGCTTTACGTTAGCCTTCACGCTAGCGTTGTGTTGCATGGAAGTCTGTTAAGGCCTGGGCACGCTAACATTCATACTTAGTATTTTGCAGCCTACAAGTGATATTGGAGTCAGAGTGGGCTACTAGGTCATATTCGAGGGCCACTTGGCCTTTATGGAACTTAATATACGTTTAAACAAACGTTGATGGTTGCTGGTGTTTGTATGCAACTTAGCAGGCATTTGCGTCGACTTGCACCGTACAGCTGTTAGCTATATCAATACAAGCAGTGATTGCAAACAAGTGAACCGTTTGTCTTGGCCATAAATTCAGGAAACTAAAGAACTTTGCTGAAATCTGGACATTACTCACCCATAGTTTTATTTACACGTCAAGGACCGGCCTTACAGTTCAGGCCTAGCCACTGCATTTCTATCATAGCTGCTGTGCATTGCTGCTAGGCGGTGCTACCAGTAGCACAAATGCTAGCATGTTATCTGGGCAGCCATCCACGCATTTCATCTGTTTTTTATAAAGCAAAGTAGCAAATCTTAAGCGTTGAGTAATGAGCTTATTTAGTTTGAAAACTCTCAAATTATGTATTGATTAGGTCTTGTGGCTAAGTTATAATTAGAAACTAATTATGCCCTTTCTTTTTTGCATGACACTTGGTGACACTTCTGGTTTGACAGATTTACTGCAAAATGAGTACACTTTGGAATAATGCCCATTAACTGTCATTTAGATATTGAGCTGGGAGGTTTTTATAATTCTTTTAATTTGAATCCAAATAATCAAGGATTTTAGTTTACACACGTAGGTCACTCTTAGGAAGTTAACCTTGTAACCTTTGGATTTTACATTTTAGAATGATTTACCTGCATGTAAGATGTGTTTTAAAAGTGACCCAGTCCTAGACAACCTTTTCCCAAGGGTCATATTTAGGTAATACTAAGGTCTATGTCTGTTTCCTCTAAAATGATTATTAACACTTAACAAAACCTCACTCCCCTTTCTCCCCAGTCTTGTATATGGGAGTTCCAGATCATCCCACCCAGAGTCTGAGCTCCTTCACCGACAAGCCTACGCCACCCCACACCCTCTGCAGGGCTATGCCACCAATCACCACCCAGGGAGCTCTGGCCAAGGCGGGGCTTGGGGAGCAGCTGGACGGAGTTTGGGTGAGATAAATGTCATACCTTCCATGTCACCACCATAAGGGGCCCCAGCAATGAATTATTAGCTCTCTCCATGCAGGCCCTGGTGGATTATTGTCATTGAAAAATGTGCATGTCAAATCTCAATTGAGTTGAAGCTCTAAATTTGAAGGACTGGTCTTGGATAAAAATTCTGCAATTGTAGCACTCATAATTCAGATTTGCAGATGCCTGTAAGTAGATTTCAGCAACAGAAGTTGGGCATTATGTATGCACTTGTAGTTACACTAGAAAATACCGATAACCTGATTACATTTTTTTTTGTGTGTGTGACAGCAGACAGGATTTTACGATTACATCTTGACTAAAATAAACTTATTTATACTGATTTCATGTATTAATATTTAGCTTACATATGTTTCAACAAAAGTTAATATTTGCACTCCTGAACAATTTTTATTGTCCTATCTTCTTACCCCAAAGGTCTGTCAGGGCTGTTTGACACGGGCCTGCACCATGCCAGCCCCTCTGCCCCTGATGCCTCTGTCATGAATCTAATCTCAGCCCTGGAGTCTCGGGGTCCCCAGCCTCCACCCTCTGCTTCCTCCCTTCTCTCCCAGTTCCGCACGCCATCCTGGCAGACAGGTGGGGTTGGATAAATCTTTCCTTGTGTGTTGACATTCAAGCAGGCCCCACAGTCAATGTGACATTTAAATAACCTCCCAGTTTGATTGTATTTTTATTCTCACTGCCGCAATGTGAGCATTTTCATATACAATTAAAGTATTTTTATTTTTTATAGTCTTACCTTTTATTTATTAAACAATAGCTTGGTTGATGCTGAGTAATTTTACAATTTGTCTTCCTTTTCCTAACAGCAATGCACACGCCTGCTCCTCCTGAACTGTTCATCTCTGGAGCCCTACCTGGCTCTGGCTCCTTCCCCTCCTCCTCAGCTCTTTCAGCCTATCAGCATCCAGCATCCTTTTCCGGTCGTTCTTTCCCTGCCGCCTCCCTTTCCCTCCAGGACACACCCACATTTAGTCCCACATCTAATGGCCTGCTCTCCCCTCATGACCCCCTACTACACATCAAGGCCCCTTCCCAGTCCAGCCTGGGTTTTGATAGACTCCTGTCCTCGCAGGGTGCTGCTGCAGCTGCCTATCGGGGCAGCCAGGATCCCACGGGAGCTACATCAGCCCAAGCCTCCTCTGCCAGGCACTTGCAGTCTCACCAGTTCAACCTGCTGTCATCACAGCTCCAGGACCAGTCCTCCCAGCTGTATAATGCATCAGTCTTTTCTTCAGCCCAGCCCCAGCCTCAATCCCAGTCCCAGTCCAATTCAGCTCAGGAACGGGCTGTGCCACGGCAGGACAGCGTTATCAAGCACTACCAGAGGCCCACGCCAGCTCAATCGCAGCTCTCGTCCTCTGCTGCCCACTCCCTTCAGCACTACCTCAGCTGTGGAGGGGCAGGGTACCAGCAGATTGCCACTCACCACAGGCATGCTGGACTTTCTTGCAGTCCACTAGGTGACCAGAGTCCCTCCTCTGACCACAAGCCCACTTCTCGTACTGAGCAGTATCGGCCAATCATACAGCCACCTTACTCCTCATCCTCTTCTTCATCATCATCTTCTTCCGCTGGGAAAGGTACCAAAAGCAGCTCTAGCAGTGGCTATTCTTCTGCCAGTTCAGCATCATCCTCAAGAACTCCTCACACACCCCCTTCTGCTTCCTCTACCTCCTCTTCCTCTTCTTCTTCTTCTTCAGCCACGTCTGGGGCTCATCCTTCTAATTCGATACCCACCTCCAGCTCCAGCGCAGCCCCTTCCAGGCAGCAGCCACCCCCTCAACCAGCTCCGCCTCCACCAGCCCCACAGCAGCAGCAGCCACCTGCCACTTCCACCTCAGCCCCCCAGTCTCTCCCCAAATCCTGCCTCTCAGGCTATGGCTCTCCGGTGCCACCAGTGAAGACCCCCACCTCTGCTCTTACTGGACAGACCCCACCCCAACAGCAGACACAGTCGTATTCCCCTAATCAGCCACCTCCTTCGCACCTGGCTCCATCATACGGAGGTTTCAGTTCACCACAAGCTCAAGACCTTAGTTCAGGTACTGCTGGGAAAGGCTATGGAAGCTTAGGGGGGCGAAGCCAGTCTTACTCCACTGACATATATGGAACTGACTCCGCTTATGGATCCCTCCCATCTTCTCTGGGTGGAGCTGGAAGCCCATCACTAGGCTATGGAGCCCCAGGTCACTCTCCTGCCCTTTTAAGATCAAGTGGTTCATCAGGTAGTGGAACATCTGGGGGAGGAAGCAGCAGTGGCACAGGAAGTGGGAACTCTGGCTCAGGAGGAGGAACAGGAAATGGTATGACCAATGAGAGAGGTGGAGGAGGTAGTGGTGCAGGGTCTTATCATATTCCAGATTCTAGCCCCTCTCCATCAGGCAACTCGGGCATCATCCGTCCAGGGTTGCACTCCCCAGTGCCCACCTGCCCCACACAATCTCCAGGAGGTGCAGGCTCTAATAAGTACATTTCCTCTGTTCTGTCTCCTACCTTCCTAGCCTCCCCACAGGGCTACCCTGACACCCGAGGTCCCAGCTCCCAACCTCAGTCTTATCATTCCACCTCCTCCAAATCGAAGGCTGACACTTCCATGATGGGAGTGGGCTCTCAGAGATCCCAAGAAGAAGTAGATGATGATGAGGAGTTCTTGATTCAGCACCTGCTGCAAGCTCAAGCAAGTCCTACTCCCCAGACTGCTCATCACCATCCTCAACAGCAACAACAGCAGGCATCCCAACAAACACAGCCTCAGCCCCAGTCAGTGCCTCCAACTACTGATTCTGGCAAAGGGTTAAGTTATGACATGAGTAAGACCTCTGAGGAGAGATACCACCCCCAAAGTGTCATACGCACGCACAGTGCCACATCTACTGCTGGAGTAGGAAATGCAGGGTCTGGAGGGTCAATCTCAGGGCTGGATAACCAGCTGGAGATGTCACTAAAGAAGCAACAGCAACAACATCAACAACACCACCATCCACAACAGCAACAACAACAACAACAGCAACAGCAAAGAAATGAGAGGTCTGTGGGAAGCAGCAGGAACAGTGGAGGGAGAGCCAGTGCTGAACAAGTGCACCCCCACCTCCATCACCATGACAACCTAGGCTCAGTAGTCCATTATGGGCGGGGTGACCCATACACTCAACACTCCCTTGCTCCACAACACTCCTCACATACTCAGCGTGTGTCCTCACATTCACAGATACCATCTCACAGCCAAATGGATCTCCAAAAGAAGCCACAGGACCGGGCTGAAATCCCTTATCCTCGGAAAACACCTGAAGTCCAGCAACAGCATTCTCAGTCTCAATCTGCTGGCTCCCTCATGGACTCTCCCACAGATCAGTCCCGTCAGCCACCCCATCTTCTCCAGTCAGTGCTGTCCCACACTACCCGCAACAAACTAGAGCCTCATCAACAGCATCACAAGATGGACTCCCATCGACAACACCAACAGCATCACAAAATGGACTCCCACCAGCCACATCAGCAACACCCAAAAATGGACTCTCACTCTCAGCATCAACAGCACCAGAAAATGGACTCACATCAGCATCAGCAGCACCATAAAATGGATGCTCATGGCCAACAGCAGCAGCACTCTATTAGCCAACAGCAAGCTGTAATGGAAAGTGCTGGTGGGAGAATTGGCTCAAGTAAACATCAGGCACAGTCTCAGTCCCAAACCACTCAGCTCCAGCTTCAACTGCAGTCCCAGGCTTTGGAAGTGGCAGCAGCTCACTACAACCATGGCCCCCCTCCACATCAGCATGAGCAGAGCCAGGTTAAACAAAGCTCAGTGGTCTCTTCTTTAGACATGCTGGAGCGCTCCCTTTCTCAGACCTCCGGTGCAGATGTAGCTGTTGCAGAAGACAGACGTGGTGGGGCAGGTAGTGGGGGGCGAAGTGGAGGCAGTGCTGAACGCCATAGGCAGCAGGAGCAGCAACAAAGACAGCATCCCTCTCATCATCAATCACAGCAAAGCCACCACTCACAGCAACACTCAGCCTCTGAACTCCACTCCTTCCTGTCTGAGCCTGACATTGGCTTATCCACCCCATCTCACATGCACCACCTCTCACAGCACCACCCTCAGCAGCAGCAGCAACAGCAGCCCCATCCAAGCTCTCAACACCAACAAACTCACTCCCACCACCCTCACACCCAACTGCACCCTCAGCAGCAGCCTCCGCACCCTCACCACATAGCCCCACCTTCTGCTTCAGCCCACTCCCAGCCTCAGCCTGACCCACAGCAGCCCCTTTCATCCCAGCTTACTCCTCAGCAAAGTCAGCTGGACCAACAGCACTCTGAGCAGCACCAGTTTGACACAGTCAGTCCTGTGGAAAAAGCAGACCAGAATCAGCAAAGTAACCGCTTTGTACCCCTAACTTCCATTTGCTTTCCTGACTCCCTCCTTCAGGATGAGGACCGCTCTTTTTTTCCAGGAATGGAAGATATGTTTTGTGCAGAGGATTACAAGTCAAGCTGTGCTGGTGGTGCAGGACCAGGGCAGGAGGATATGAATGAAAGTCACTCTGGGCAAGAGGCAATGGATTCCATGAAAGTTGGACAGAGTGCAGGTGGAGGAGGGGGAAGTGCTGGAGCTAGCTATGACATAATGAGTCACCATGGTGGGGATCAAGGTTATGAACCATACTGTCACGGTCTGGAAGAAACCAGCAACAATACCATGACTCTAGATCTAGACTCTCTTAAAACCCATGAGCTCCCTTCCACTGTCAATACTGAACAGCTTGGACTGATACAGTCCCAGGCCCCAGTTATGGGTATGGGCACAAACACTGCTGGTCCCAACAACGCTGGACCTAAAATGGCCTCTGGGCCTGGAGGAACTAGTGCAGCAGCTGGTTCTGGAGGCCTTCAGTCTCCCATTTTTTGTTCATCACGTCCCAAGAAGCTTCTCAAGTCCAGCTCTTTCCACCTGTTAAAGGAGCGCCGGGATCCCAACACACTGCCTAAGAAAAGTTATGCTCAAGAATATGAGTTTGAAGATGATGAAGATAAAGCTGACCAGCCAGCTGACATCCGGTTGAACAGTCGAAGGCTCCCAGATCTATTGCCAGACTTGGTGTCCAGCTGCAGAAAAAGCGGAGGAAGTGGGTCCCTTAGCCCTTTAATGGGTGACCTTGATTTTTACCACTCCTCTGGCTACTCCTCTATGGGTTCACACTCTCTTCTGCCTCAGGATGGCCCCAAGAAGAGGGGTCGAAAACCTACCAGACCCAAGAGAGAGGGTCCTCCTAGGCCAAGGGGCAGGCCTCGCATTCGCCCAATGCCTGAGCCATACACTCCAAGAGGGATGATGGGGGAGATGGGTGGAACAACGGTAGGAGGAGGCTTCAATGTGGAGGGAAGAGGCAGAGGTAGGGGTCGTGGAAGCCGAGGTAGAGGAGGAAGGAGGGAAGATATGTACTTGGAAATTAGCGGGAAGGAACAAGATCAGATGCACCATCATCACCTCCATCAGCAGCAGTCACAGCAGCTCCATCACCAGCCCCAACAGCAGCAACATGAGCCAATTCCACCCCTAAAGGTAAGTGGCATCTGTCCAGGAAACCACTTACCTTAGGAAATGCTTGAAGAAGTTTTAAAAAAATTTTAATTCATTTGACATTGTGTGTATGCTCAGGAGCTTTTTAAAAATAAAAATAATTTTCATATCTTGATATCATATCTTACCATGACCATTATGGATTACTATTTTTACTAACATATATACATGTACAATTTTAATTTAAATGTAACTTTTTTTTCTTACATTTTAGATCAAGTTACCAATTAGTAACCTGTCCTCCTCTGATGCCTTGCTGAGGACAGACTCTTTGTCTGGCACGGACCCTGCTTTGTCGGATGGGTCAGTGGGCTCAGCTCCCTCACTTGGTTTAAGTCCTGGACCCCCCTGCAGCACTGAAAGCACCAGAAGTCAGGACAAAAACAAGCACAAAAGTCAGATGATGAGTGAAGGAGTAGATGATGAAGGCCTGGAGGAAAGGGTAATCATATGCCTTCTATGTTAAGCAAAGGATGGTTGAAATTAAATAGTTTTAATTCACGTTAGTAGCTTGAAAGTTTTACAGTTGTCCATTTGACATGAGTGAGACTCTCTCCTTCGTGTTTCTTTAGGGGGATGAGAAGGACTGTGAGTCGAAGGCTGGCTTTGTCGCTTCATTTTTGGACTTTCTCAAGACGGGAAAGAGACCTCCAGGCCTGGACATGTCACCAGGAATGGAACCTGACAATGGTGAAACCTCACCGTGTAAACCTGGGGGTCTGCGCCCACTTTCTCCTGCACCACCACCTCCACCACCACCACCTCCATTCGGAGACGGTGAAGGGAATGGGGGTCTGGCCCTGGGCAACTGCCCAAGCCCCAAGCGCTTGGAAGATGAGCTAAAGAGGAACCTGGAGACCTTGCCTTCCTTCTCCTCTGATGAGGAGGACTCAGTCGGAAAAAATCAAGATCTTCAAAAGAGCATCTCCTCAGCCATTTCTGCTCTGTATGACACGCCTCAGCTAACTTCTAACATTCAGCCCCCGCTACCTCCTCCACCACCTCAGCCTACCCAGGCCCCTCTTACTCCCACTTTGCAACCCCCCACACTTAGCCCACAGCCTACCATGCTTACTACCCACACCCAGCCCCACTCCAACGAACCTGATGTCCCACAGCCAGAAGAAGGAGACATGGATGAGAACAAAGAGGAAGAGAATGAGGATGAAAGAAGCACAGGAGGGGATGAAGAGAGTGATATTACAGAGGACAGGGAACCACAGCTGGAAACACTGGTTGCCCCTAAGCTTGATGGTAAGTAATTGATTTTTCTGCAGCACTGCCTAAGAATATTTTCCCTCAGTCTGCTCTATTGGTGTATTTCTAGTCTAAATAACAGTCCAGTTGTGTATTTGTTAAAAATTATTTTGGTACATTGAGCTATTAAATTAATCTTAGTCTTGTCCTCTCTTTGCTTCCAGCACCCCTGGCTGAGATTCCCCCAGCACCAGTTACTCCTGAACCTCCCTCTGTCCCTCCATCTTCTGCCTCATCCTCTTCTCCTTCTCACTCACCCCTCCCTCCCCTATCACTTCCCTCACCTCTTCCTCAACCAGAAGATCAACAGGAGAACTCTCAGCTTCCAAGCCCTGTTGCTCCCACATCCCCTTCTTCACCACCTCCCCCACCTGTTACTCTTCCTCAGCCTGCCACTCCTCCTCCAAATTCCCCCCCTCCCCCATCTTCAACTCAGAAAGAGTCTCCCATGCCTTCTCCGGAGTCCCCGGCTTCTCCCGAAGAGCCCCCAGCTCCTAAGATTACTTCTCTGCACCTGGCCCAGAAGCAAGAAGATGCTGCCATTGTTGGGGAGAGCGAGGAGGATGAGAGTGAGAGTGGAGGGGAAGGTATCTTCCGAGAAAGGGATGAGTTTGTAGTGCGGGTGGAAGACATTCGAACCCTGAAGGTATTTATGTGTGCACATGTGGTAATTAGTATTGTGTGTGTGTGTGTGTGTGTGTGTGTGTGTGTGTGTGTGTGTGTGTGTTATAAAATCAAGGTACTCTGTCAGGGCTAAATAAAGAATGGTTGCTTGTTTCTGCTAGAGTGGCAACAAGCTGAATTATTATTACTTTTTTTCAATTCGCTTATTATTATTTATTATTATTATTAAAATACGAATTTGCAATTAATCAGTATTTAATTATTAATAATAAAATGCGGATGTGTGGGTATTGCTACTGGTTAAAATAGTGTTATCTAAGTCTCTTGTTATGATTTTAATCCTTCAGTAGCTGCAAAGTTACAGACTGCTTTTATACCAACCTGTGTTTCGTCACAGCTCGCCCTGCAAACGGGCCGTGAGCCACCACCCATCTGGAGGGTGCAGAAAGCCTTACTACAGAAGTTCAGTCCTGAGATCAAAGATGGGCAGAGACAGTTCTGCGCCACGAGCAACGTGAGTTTACCCCATGCCCTCAGTAATCTGACCTCACCTGTCCTTGATACATCACAGCATATAAAAAGATACTGTAGTGTAGTGCCGTATATGTGCCAACATACAGTATGGATGTCGATAAACACATTTCTACACACCCAATTGTCACATTATCGCCAGTCAAAGTGAGGCTGTGAATATTGTTGTCTTTTATATTTGCATATGTTTTTAATACATTTCTGTTCCAGTATCTTGGCTACTTTGGAGATGCAAAGAGACGATACCAGCGGATCTATGTGAAGTTCCTGGAGAATGTTAACAAGAAAGACTATGTCAGAGTCTGCTCTCGGAGACCTTGGCGTAGAGCCACACCTGCTCTTAGGTACCAGTATTTGTCCTATCTATCCATTATCTGTAACTGCTTATCCTGTTTAAGGTCCGGAGGGCTGTAGCCTATCCGAACTGTCATAGGGTAAGAGGCAGGATACACCCTGGACAGGTCACAATTCCATTTTATGTCCAACACAGAGAGATATACACAGACAGCCAACCATTCACATTCACAACTACGGGCAATTTAGCGTCACCAGTTGAACTGACCTGCATGTCTTTGGAGAGTAGGAGGAAACTGTAGTACCTGGAGGAAACCGATGCAAACCCTACACAAAAATGTCAGGGTCCGCTGGGGATGCGAATCTGCAACCTTCTAGCTGTGAGGTGTCAGCTCTAACGACTCTACTACTGTGCTGCCTGTGTTTGTTTAATCACAAATGCTATTTTTACGTGGTTGTTTGAATCTTAATGAGAGAAATAAAAATGCTGTTGATATACAATAGTAGGTTCAATTGCTTGAACAATTTCTTCATGTACCACAGACGCCAGTCTCTTCCCAGAATGGCCTCCCCACCTGCCACCCAGATGCCACCACGAGCAGTGGAGAAAGATGAGAGAATGGCCACAGCAGTCCAGTGTGAACAGAAGGAGAAAACAAGAACAGCAACCAACACCTCAACAAAAGAACACCGAGAGAAGAAAGAAGTTCCAGCTGCTGTTCCTAAAGCCAAGGAGAAAGAGAGGGAAAAGGAAAAGAGAGTGCAGCTACAGCAGGAAAAAGTTGAGAAACGTGCTGCACCAGCAGAACGTGGTAGAGCAAAGGAAGAGAAGAAATCAGTGGAGAGGAAGGAGAAGGAAAAGGCTGAGCGCCCACCCAAGTCCAAGCAGGCCAAAGTAAAGGCAGAACCACCACCCAAGAAGAGAAAGAAATGGTTAAAAGAAATACCTTCATCCTCAGACTCTGACTCGTCGGAGGAGGCAGCTAGTGAGAATGAAAGTGAGAGGCCATTTTGATTCTTTGCACTCGCAGTTATGTCATATATTATGGCAGGAGGTTGCTTATAAGTTAAACTATTTTTTCCTGCTTCAGTGCCAGTTAAAGGAGGAGTAAACAACCGTGCCATGAGGGAGATGTTTAGGAGCTATGTGGAGATGCTGGTCAGCACAGCACTGGACCCCGACATGATCCAGGCTCTGGAGGACACAGACGGTGAGAACAACTCGTACCACACTGCCTAGAATAGTTCATTTAAGACTCTTTACTGAGATCTAGGGGATATAACTAGGTTTAGTAGCTCAGATGTAGCTTGTATTGTGTGAGAACACATCTGAAACCCAACCAGACCTGTTAAGTTTATCTGCATTAAGTGGCTTCAAGTATCAGTGTGTACTTTGGCCATATTGAATAAACATCACCAACAGTGATAAATTGCAGCTACCAGGTTTCAGGTTAAGCACGGGGCTTATGTAGCATACATATTATACAGAATCTGTTAATGGTTTTGGAAATCCAAACAAACAAGGTGTGACAGATTGAAGGAAAGCCCCAGGATTTCTGATAAATCAGCAGCCAGATAGAGCTGCTTAGAATGTGCCCTTGGCATTAAAATGATTGGCAGCTGCATGAATGAGGACTTGAATCTTTCTTTACCTTTATTGGCCACCAGATGAGCTGTACCTCCCCCCAATGAGGAAGATTGACAGCATCCTCAGCGAACAGAAGAGGAGGTTGTTGAGGAGAGTCAGCATGAGCTCTCAGCACCAGGTAATCTGCTTCTTTGCATTTCCCTGGAATAACATCTTGCTATGTGTGCTGCTATGTGGTGCAGGAAAAATAACTTGACTTAGCTGTTAGGTGTGCTCCATTTCAAAATAATACTGGCCTCCCTCGTAAAGTGTTCAGGTGCTGAAACAATCAATAGATAAAGTGTCAGTAAACAGAAAACTAATAGACAATTAATGTTTAGGTAATTTATCAAGCAAAATTGCCAAACATTTGCTGTTTCCAGCTCCACAGACTTGAGGATTAGCTAATCATTTTGTTGACTAAATAATTCCAAAAAATAATCAAAAAAAATAACAACAGATGTCCTGGAATTGAAAATATTCATGTTCTTTTTAAAAACCTGACTTTTCACATATAATGTCCATGTTCTGTCCCTGTGACTGTTTCTGACTCTTTCTCTCTGCCTTCATTGACAGGAGGTCTTGCACGCGTATCCCCAGATCATTGTAGACCCCCTGGACTCGGGAGTTGTGAGGGTCCGTCTAAGCGGGGATGCTTACAACCGCAAGACCCTTAACAAAGTCAAGAAGACCCTGCCTAAACCACAGGTAGGTGTGTGAGTGTTTAATGGGGGAGAAGTCACTGAAAATCAAATGTGCAGAATGGCCTCATTAAACAGGTCTCTTTTAGCATCACAACCTTTTTACATTTGCTGAGTACTCAAATATTCATACATTAATGGGGAACCTGTGTGGACTGTCACAGGTCAGTTAGTCTAGGACGGAGTGATTCCTTTGGTTTCTGGGAAAAATGAATAGTACAAGAAGTTGTAAATGGAGCATGACACATTGACACTGAAATAAAATTAACCATTGCCGCAAAAAGCTTCGGTGGACTGTGGGTAAATGATGCATTGAAAAGTTCCCTTCTAACACCTGCTGCAAGTTTCTAAACGTCAACTCTCACTCTCTTACAAAGAACTATACACTTAATACTAATGTGAGCTTCATGATTCTTTGTCTATTCATGGTAAAATTGGATTATTAAAAAAATATTTATTTATTTCTTTTAGGACCTTAAACTGTCAACTGAGTCCTATCGGCTCTACAGCCTTTACCACTCCCTGCATCACTATAAATACCACACGTTCTTACAGTGCAAGAAAGAGGTAAGCAAGCATGTTTCTGATTGAAGAATCAGCTTAAGTCATGTTAGACACATTAATTGTTAAATTAAATAACCTTAAAGGTTTTCTTCAAATGTACTGTACAGTACTACTTAGGATTCTAGTTTGTTTCTTAGCATCACATTTTCCTGCGTTTCCATCACTCTTTCCCAGACCAACACCATTGAGCAGGCAGCTGAGGATCCAGGCCAAGAGGAAGTGGTGCAGCAGTGCATGGCCAACCAGAGTTGGCTGGACACCCTCTTCAGCTCCTTCATCGAGCTGCTCACACTCAGCACCAAAGCCTGAGGAAACTGCAGAAACAGAATTAATTAAAGCAAGAGAGAAAAAAAACAAAAAAAACAAAAAAAATTAAAAAATAACAAAAAAAAATTATAATTAAACAACTGAAAGAGATCCTACTGTACAGCCCCTCCTCAACCCTCCTCGAATCTCTAAGATCAGAGGATGTATTTTTAAGGCTCTTGACGAACACTAGGAGGTCCGTTCATGTGACCTTGGACAATGGCCTCTGTCCTTTTACCTGTTGTTGATCCATGACTAAAGAAATGTCGGGGGTTGTGACAAGGGGAACCTTGTAGATCAGGGATCACTGGTCAAGAGGGAATGGACTTTTGGTAAAAAGGGAGAGACAAGGTGGGAGGACCATAAGAAGGAGCCCTAACACCAAGTCAACAGAGGAGCAACTGACATCTTGTTAACTGTGTGTCATAAAGACAATAGAGAAACTATTACTGCTTAGTTTTTACATAAATTATTTTTTGAAAAGACTAACATCCGCTGTTGGCTTTTGAAAAGAGTGGAAGAGGGTGAGAATGCTTTTTAAACTGCGTGTAGCGTGTGCCGTGAGCAGCGTGAACATGAACTCGTCCACCGATAGAAACATGAAATGTGTAAATGAATGCTCTCTAACTCTCTCTCTATCATCCTGTGCTATGTGAAGGGCAGCACCTGTTAGCTGTGTGATAATATATAAAACACATTTTTATTATTTATATGAGGAGGTTTTTAACTTAAACTCTCACAAGCTCTGGGTTTGCTGCCCTAACAATTTAAATACCTTTTTATTTTCCACAGGTCCAGTATACAATCGTAACCCACATATCCAACTCGTCTTCCCCTCTATACAAAACAACAGATGGAACAAGGGACAGAAATACTGTATCAAATTGAGTGGGTGTAAAATACAAAAAAGGAAAAAAAAGCAAATGGGAAAATCTATTTGAAACTTAACATTGTTGTGCTTCAGTTCAATCATCAGTCATGCAGGTGTAAAGAAAAAGAAGTATCCATTTCCTATGTGGAAATGAGTATAAATAAGTAATATTTAAAGAGGAAATAGTCATTTCATTTTTATCATTTTGATGTTTGTGCATACTATGACTTATTTTGAAAACAATCTAATTTTCCATTTAAAAAAAGGAAAAAAAGTTTTGTAAATATTGTACAGTTCTTGAAATTCTTTGTCCTTCTGTACATTAACTCTCCTGTATTTGAGAAACAAATAAAATCTGCAAAGAACAAATTGTGTTTTGTTTCCCTACAGCCTTTGTGGTTATGCATGTCTTTGTGGGGATATTTTTTGGCCTGTCGTCACTTAGTCAAATGTTTTATGCAGGGTTAGGATGAGTTTTGTGTTTGGCCTGTGTGTTCCTTGATTTGGATGTATGTGTGCTGACTTTTTTTACATTTCCCTCACTTCTCACATAGGATGTGCACCTATGGGCATGATGTGTTAATGTACACAGGTCTGATGCACAAACTGTACACAAAAATAAACAACCTAACCCTAACACCTAGGTTTACAATGAGTTGAGGATTACAAGAAGTAATGTGATGAATTGTTAAAGCTGCTTATCGTTTGAGGGCTGGGGGAATCTTGAATTTAGGCATGATGGTCATGAGGGTCCTCATAAGAATAGAAAGATGAAGAGATGTGTATTAACTCCGCCTAGCGGACGTGGTGTAATAACCAGCTGACGTCACATCTGGAAAACGAAACCGAGGATATGGAGTTTCCCGAGAACAGCTGGGCTCCTGACGGTATTTAAGACCTAGCAGCTTATAGTTTGCCAGTGATTTCTGGCGCCTATAACAAATATATACAGGCGACATTCTGCAGCTATTTCCTTTTATCCCACTGAAAACGACTGCACTTGAACTCAACACCTTCAAACTCGTTGGAACAGGTAGGAGAATTTTCTTTTTAATGTAGGTATCACTTGATTCAAATTGTATTTTAAAATCACCTCTTAAACCTCTGCAGTTGTGCTCCGTTGTGAAACTTTTGGCAACATTTAAAGCCATCGACGTGTAACTGGTGTAACTGTTTCTTGATGTTCGTTTGTTTTGTTTTCTGTCAGAAATGAGAAGGTTGACAGGAGCAATTTCTTACATACCACTGTACATCAGTACAAAGAAGTTACATTTCAGTAGCGAACTGATTTTATTATTTTAGTAATTCCTCTTAAGGTAAGTTCATAGGCATCTACTAAACGCAACGACATGATGAAGTAGTACACACACAATTGACTGTACGTTAATTTGACATTTTACTGTAATAGCAATAAATAAATAACAGTTTAGTATATATATATATATATATATATATATATACTTGCAAGTCAATGATGAATGGACTATCAAGCCTTATTATTTTACAGAATAATGCTTACCAGTGTATTTAAAGTATTCTTTTTTTTTGAGTGCTGAACGTATGCCTGCTTCCTCTTTCTTACCACTCAGGAAAAGCACATATAGACCGATTCCCAGCTGTATCACAGTACTGCCGAAATTTAAGATGATCTGACGCTTAGAGGAGGATTACTTCTTTTTCTTCTCAAACATATGATCATTTGGTGGAAGTGAAAGAAGAATAACTTCTCATTCACCTTATTTATAAATGTGTTAGGATCTTTTAGAAATATATTTTCTACACTTATTTGAAATGTTCCTTCATGTTACTTCTCAGAATGTGACTAAATCAACACAGACGAGATGCTCAGAGATGTTAAATTGAATCCTTGTGTCATTGTTGACATGGTACTTTTTTATTTTCTCCTGCAGAAATGTCTCATTCCAAACCCCTGCTCATTCCATGGCTGCAGACTCAGATAGACAGCGGCAAGTATCCTGGTGTCCACTGGACAAACCCAGAGCGAACAGAGTTCTGCATCCCATGGAAACATGCTTTGAGGCAGGACTCCTCTAATAGTGACATCCTCATCTTCAAGGTACCAGTTATGCACAGGCATCATAAACAGTATGAAATGAAAAAGGAAAATCTACTGTAGCAAAGTGAGATAATAATAGGAGATCTTATGCATGGATTTGACAGAACGTATCCCTTGTGTTTATATTGATCTGCAGTGATAGGAAGAAGAAAGTTCATAATGTATTAAAACGTTGTTAACCCGATGTACTTAACCTTTCTTTCTTCTAGGCCTGGGCAGAGATCAGTGGTGGTGGCAGGGCTCAGGGAGACCCCTCCGTCTGGAAGAGAAACTTCCGCAGTGCCCTCCGAGCCAAAGGCTTCAAAACCCTTAAAGACAACAAGAACGACGCCGCTAATCCTCACAAAGTGTTTCACTGGCCAGAAAAGTCAGGATCACCAGGTTAGGATACAGAACAGTCTCCCCATAGACAATCACCATTTTGGCCTTGTTTCCTGATTAACTATACAAACATTACCTACCAACAAAAATGCTGACTTAGATGTGTATTTTGACTGACATCTTGGATATCAAAGATGCATAGATATAATTCAAAATGATTGCTCTCTTTCTGGAATGTCCATCTACTATACATATACATACTTACATACTATGAAAAATGTCACTCTGCACCTTGTGTACTTTACCTGTATTCTCACGATGGGGCAGGGTGATGCTTGATGCACCTTTAAATTAGCATCATCATTTACTAGACCTTGCTGTAATGTTGTACATTGCTAAATAAATAAATATAAAGCTCAGATACTGCTCGTTTCTTGGCACATGTGTGTTCAATTCGAATTTTAAATGCACCTTTCTATCAGTTTGGCCACATGTATGGTACATACCTAATAACTCTTTACCTGATTTGGCTGATCACATTACTGTCCCTCTTGCATGATTGAGATTCATCAGGGTGATTTAAATGTATAGCATCTAAGTGATTTTTCAAGGAGATTATTAGGTTAAAGAGTTGTTTCTGAGAATACACTATGAAAAGATAGTAAGCAGACTCGTTTTTGCTTTTTTCTCACAGCAGACCTTTCTAGTGGATCCCAGGATCAAGTACATGCTGACTTACTTGAGGACTGTGGTCTTTCTACACAAGAAGTAAGTAAGTACACAGGAAGTAAAATGTAAATGTTGTGTAATTACTGCATGTGAATTCATTAAGGTGTGGGTCTTTGGTGTCCCAGAGTCAGATTGATGACCATCTCTGCTTCCCAGAAGAAGGTGCATTTTCAGGTAAGGGAGCTCCTCTGTTGCTTTCTTCTTGTGTCAACTGTGCATCTTAGAGAGAAAGATTACTTTAATGTGTACAATATTTATTATTGTTGTAGTTAGAAATGTTTAGATACCGTCTTAATATTTTAAATTAAAAATGTCTTCAGCAGACTCTACTGTCAACCATGATATTCTCCAGGAGTGTCTAAAGGGATTGAACATTGGCCCTGAAATAGGTAGACTTATGAGCACAAAACAAAGACTACTCAGTGTACTTTTCCAGAAACAGTTTTTCAGTTTCTCCAACTTTTTTCCACGCTAGGCACTGCAGACTTTGAGCCTCCTCCTGAGCAACAGCATCTCCAAAATCAGGTTTTGATTGGTGGAGACCTGTTGCCTGGGCAACAGCAGTATCCAGTAATGTTTAAGGGTCCTGGCAATGAAGCTGGGTTGCCTGAGCAACCAGCACATCCAATGGGGGAAGCTGAGGGAGGGGTCTGTGGTGGCCATCTGGCGGAGCAGTTCCTATATACCATGAACAAGACCAGAGATGGAGAAAATTTCAGTAAGTTGATGGATGTTACTGTGGAAATGAAATGTGGACCTAACTCCTGTTCACATTTCCTCATATGAAAAATGAATGTCTTTCAGAATGCTAAGTAAAAACTACACAGCCTGGAAATACAAATGATATGATGTAACAATGTATATGGGATTAACAACTAGATGCTTTAACAGAAATACACAGAAGAGAGTAGCAGGTTAACATATTTACCCATACATCCCCATTCTTTCTATATTTATAGAGACTCTGTTCAGGATATCGGTGTACTACAGAGGGGTGAAGGTGTCTGAGCAGCTGGTTGAGAATGAAGCTGGGGTCCGCTTAGTCTACAGGTAACATCATAATAAAGCTTATATCAAAAGATAAATGTTTGAAAAGTTCAGCCTCCAAAGTTTAAGGAATGGTAAGATATTTTCAGAAAAAAGCTATGTACATTCTTTCCTAAAGATGGAGGATTGATACCACCCTATCTGTGTGGTAAACATGTAGCTAATTAGTTCATATTAACAACATAAAGACTAGACACAAGGTGGGCTGGCCTGGCTGCATCCAAAGGTAATACAATCTGCCTACCAGCACATCTGAAGTTATATGTTATGTTGATTGTCATCTCTTCATCATCCTCCTAGTCTTTAGTCTTTTGGCTTCACCTTTTTCTCACACATACTGTGTGAGAGTTTTCTCTAACCCATGTCAAAAAAGTATATTTCCCAAAATGTCAAACTATTCCTGTGATGTTCTGGCAGCCATATAACCTTGCTATTCACCTGAAATGATAAAATGTTGTCTTCCCATTAGGCCTGATATGATCGGGACTGTTTTGGATCACGAATCAGGCCTGTCCTTGGTCTCTCTGCCAAGTCCTGGACCCATGCTGGATAAAATCCAAGCCAGTCTGACCCAACGCATCCTGGACAAAATAGAAAGTTTGGATGTGGGGGTGTCTGGTCACGTGGTCTTTGGCCAGCGACAAGGTGAAACTAAAGCATTTTGGAGTTTTTCCAAGTTTGACCAGAGCAGAAAGCCCCAAGAGATTTCTAAACTGCCACAGCCACTGTTCACATTCAAGGAATTTGTGCAAGGTGGGTGAAGGGAATAATTATGTTCTTTTCTGTAGGTACCTGTGAAAACATGGACAGTATCTTACAAAGCTGAATTGATAGAGTAATCAATTGTCCTCTCCCTCAAGGAATATTAGCCTTCATTGATGGGAGAGACTGCCCTCCCTGCTCCCTGTTCTTCTGCATTGGGGAGAAGTGGCCTGACCCAGATAATAGGCCTTGGGAGAAGAAACTTATCACAGTGGAGGTGAAGAAAACCTTTAAATTATTAAAACACACAGACACCGCTGTACTTGTACAGTATTTCAGTTGGCCAGAAAAGTTTGTTTTTTTATAACTATTTAAGTGATCAAAACCTCAAATTAGGAAGCTGTAGTAAACACAACGTATCAGTTTTGTCTTAGTATTGATTAAATGCTAGGAGCGAAGGAACTTATACATCAGCAGTGACAGCTTATCTCTCAGGTGTAAAGTTGTTTTTGGCCCACAATCCCATGCAGACGAGAGCATGCTGAGAAATAGAAAGCAACCTGCTTCACACTTCTTTGCTTAACCTTTTTTTTTTTTACTTTTATGGCTTGTATTAAATTAAATTTGCAACCCTGGTATGGTCATTGCATCTGACTTCTGCCTCTTTGCATTTTCTGTCTCAGGTCGTCCTGACTTCAATGGAGTTACTTAAGAACATGGCTGTTGGAGGTGGCGCATCCTCCCTGCAGTCTGTAGAGCTGCAGATGTCCCTTGAAGAGATGATGGAGTTGTACTGATGCACTTTGCTGAACCTATAAAAAGTCACTGTTTACCTTTGTTTGTAATCCTTAACCATGACAAAAACTTCTAAGAAACATACAGCAAGAAGGTACAAAGCAAACAGATGAAGTAACTGGCACCATGTGCTTTCAATTTAATGTACAGTACACATTGATAGTTTTGCAAAAATAATGAGACTATAATCAGGGAGGATTTGATGGGATTTTCTGACACCAATGATATTACTAGTGCTAGTATTTCCAGGAAGTTAGAACACATTACTAAGCTACTCTGGTGCGAATGAACTAAAGAAAAGAAGCTGTCACTTAATTTGTGTGAATCTATTCAGTATCCTGCCAATCAAAATAATTTGTTGTTGGTGAAATAACCACATTTTATTTTGGTAATAAAACAAATCCCCATTTTCCCTTTTAAACTGACCTTGCACAATGCAAAATGCCATCCAGGACCTGTCAATCATTCTGTTTAATGAGCTAATTTATGTGTTTACAGAATTAATGTTCATGTTCCAAAATAAAAGTGCTAATCACCAACTGTGGTGCTAAATAATAAAACGACTGACATGCTGTGAGCACAACAACAGTAAAACGAATAAGCTGCACTGTAACAACATAAACCATAAAGTGAGAAAAAAGGAAAGCCTGCTCGGTTACGTCACACCAAAGGTTACAATGAAACTGCGCTTAAAGGTCAAAGTGAATTAGCGACAGAGATGTGATCACAGCATCTGGAGTCAAAATGTTTTGATCTTGTATCACATGAGACGGGTTTAGCTCCATGTGCTTAACATACACCTGAGCACAACTTGGAATGGTTGCAAACTGAAAGACCAGAGATACTTCACTGAAATAAGTAAATGTGCTGTGCAGATGATTTTAATCTTTTATTTTTATTAAAGGGTCAAAGATGTTTGGAATTCACTGTATGGAAGACTAGATGAAACTATACATTGAAATACAACTAACATCAGTACAAACAATACAACCAAATTTAAATGTTTTATTAGCATCATGTTATTACCATTTATTATGATAAAATCTATTCTTAATTCAGACTTTTATTTTTAACTTAAAGCAGTGTGAGCTTTGTAATATTCTCTCTGGAGTGTATTTACATTCAGAATGGCTGGCTGATGATATCTGTGAAACTTCACAAATTGGATATTTATTAATTGGAAATGACCTGAATGAATGAATTAGACAGGGTTCAGTTCTTCTCCTCTTCCTCGGCTTCATTCTCTGACTCCGACTTCCTCTCCTCAGTTAGGGAATTTTCATTTAGTCCTGACATTGGGACCAGTTTCCCCTCTGAATCCACTCCCATTGGCTGGATAATGCTATCTCTGCAAAATGTGAGGTGTAACAGACATGGGCAGTTTATTGTTTAGTATTAGTGATCATCAACTATATTGTACCCATTTAGTCTTGCTGCCTTGAACTTTTGCTGGACACTTCGTGAAGCCTTCACTTGTTGCCACTTTAGGGATTCATATTAATAAACTTGACCCTCCTTTGCCTTCATTATTATTAGCCAAATAGTTTTAACAAGTGTTATATAGTCGCACTGACCTGGACAGCCTATTGAAGAGCATGATCAGCCTCTTAGCCTCCTCCTCCTTCTCCTCCTCTGTCATGCCTTCCATGGGGTCTGGCTGCTCCGCCTCCACCCTTCCCGTTACCGGGTTGATGCGATCTTTGACCTGTCGGTACTCCTCAGTGTCTGAGTCGGAGTCGCTGGAGTACTGGACATCAGAAGGAGCGGTCCTGGGGCCTTGGCCAGCCAGCAATCCCCTGGTGGCCAGCAGGCCGGCTGCATTACCATAGCCTGTGTACTTGACAAAACGCCTTACTGTAAAAAGAATGAGGGGTAATAAGAGATAAAGGGTACAGTGCAGTACAAAGACATAGTGAGCAGGGCATCACTAATGAAAATGCTTGTTGTTGACAGACCACTAAACTTTAAATGCTAGACTTTCAAAATAAAGGCGACTGAATTATAACTGGATTTAGGAATATTTCTAATTCCATTGTGATGGCTGCCCTTTAGGTATGAATAGAAAATAGACACAATTTAATAGGAAAAACAATAATTTAAGTGTTTAGGAGGTTGAAAAACATCCATATTCTTATTTTTCCTTATCTGTTTAAAATCAAGTTATAAAGCATAGTATCTCCGCTATCTTGATCTCAACTGATAATTTCAACATTACATTTATTTTTTCATAACTACACTTTGTAATTCAATTTTTCTAAGTGTAAGGTCTTACCATTTTCCTTGCAGAGGACAAATATGAGGTCAGCTGCACAGTGTTTCAGGTCTGTGTCCAGATGAGTCATGAGACGAATTAGACGACTCTTCACTGTTGTGCCTTCCTCTGGCCTTTGAGATACATCTCTCAGAGGAGGCAAGATCTAATGAAGGGGAAAGCTTCGATTAGGTTTTTATACTTGAAACAATACTAGCGCCAAACATCGTTAAAACACTGCAACAACCACCAATTTAACATTCTTAAAAAGATAATTAATATTTAGAGAAATGTTAGTACATGTTTCCTGATGTAGTGCCGTGTTTCTCTGTGGGCCCTGCAGCTCTCTATCAGCAGATTGAGGACCGGTGTCAGCTTCTCTTTCATCTTCTCACCCTGGAAACCAAAAATGTCACTGTTCGTGAATGATCTTTATATTAAAGTAAAACTCTGGACTTTTTAGCCTGGCCAGTAAGCATTCCACCTCTTCTCTGACTAACCGACTCGAGGCGTCTCTCCATGAACATCAGCAGGGTGTGGACACAGTCCATGTTGACGCCCTGGCACTGCTCAGAGTTGGGCTCCAGAGGCATCGTGAGCAGCACGTCAAGACACTGAAGAGGCAGCGCTGACAACAGGTTGACTGTGTGACTGAGGGATGGACAGAAAACAAACGAGAGCACAGATTAGTATTTTGCATAATACTACAAATGTTAAACTGAGGGATGAAATGAGAGCAATATGAATTTATATCAAGGGTGGTCAGTAAGCAAATTGCATAAATGCTCCTACACAAGTTGAGATTTCTTTCTATCTAACCCTCTCTGGTTCACGCTCACCCCTGCAGTTCATCAGTGTCTTCAGACAGCATGCACTTCCTCCTCAGACAGATACGCAGGATGGCCACCAGGTGTCGGTAAAGAGCTGCATCACACTGCGGATGGAGGAAAAGGAGTACGGAACAGCTCATTTCACTCTGTAAGGCCGTTAATCTGGGCTGATTAAGTATGAAAGAAAATTTAGAGACATGTTCTGAATTTCCTTTGACAGAAAGAGGTGATGAGAGAAGGTAGCTGTGATGTACAATAGTACCATCTTCACTGTATTTGTTCACATGTTAAATATGTTTGTTGTGTGGACTTTTTTCTCCAGCTTCTCTTAATAAACCTAAAGGCTGAATTATAACGCCCGCCATACTATTCACCGACCTCGCTTGGCTCCTGCCTGTGAGTGCTGTAGGTGATGTTAAAGAGGATTTTCAGGATCTCTGTGATACGTTGAGAGGCTTCCAGAGAGATGGGAGGCTCTGCTGGATCCAGCACACACTCATACTGGTCTTTCCACTGTATCTCCAGGCAGCTTTCCAAGGCTGCTGTGAGGATGGATACCCCTCCCTCCTGGAAGAGAAAGGTATTGAGCATAAGAGCAGGGAGGAAACCAGCACTCATATCAATATTATGATAAACTGGAGGTGGCCTGATAAACTAAAGTAGATTTGTAGTTAACACTGTGTGTTACCATTTGAAGCTGAGTCCTGAGCTCTGGCCTCAGTGCAGTTATGAGGAACAGGAGGCGTAGTTCATAGAACTGCACACTGGAGGAAGACGAGCAACTGACACTGGAGGACAGACGATTTATGAGACCGCACATGAGCCTGATTTGTAAAAAAAGAAAAAAAAAGATGTGGCCCAAACCAAAATGAAAGCAGTGAGATTAGACATACACAGTTATGTTCGAGGTTGCTCTTTCCATTTCTATCTCACTGTGGGATTTAAAGAACATGCATGAGCTTGTTGCTTTTAATCAAAGGTGTGTGTGTGTGTGTGTGTGCACACAGAATGAATGTATAATTAGCAACATCATAAAATAGTTTTTGAACAGGGTGTCTCCACTTTCATTACTATGAATTTATGCCTGTGTGATTGCAGCTAAAAAAGAAGGTTGATATTATCACATACAGTATGTGACAACAGGGATTGCTTCTTTTTTGCCACTTAACTTACTACTTACAGCTACTTACTGTAGCTCTAAGTTAGGACTTTTCTGTGACAATTAACAGCACAATAAACGTAGAAATACTAGAAAAGCAAAGCCAACACTATCTTGGACTGCCTTGTTGTGTGTGTGTTCTCGACCTGGGAGGAAACCCACCTGAGAGCACTGAACCTTTCCTGTGCCCAGGTGCTGTTATACACCACGTTACATAACACCTTCATGGCTTCTTTTCTCTGCGCCTCCTCTCCTGACTCCCCCTCCTCTTCCTCCTCCTCTATCTTGCTCTTTCTGCGGTCCCTCCTCCCTCGCTCCAGAGCTTTGTGATGGATGCCGCCTCTGTACATTTCGTTTATGCTCGTTCTGTGGATCCCAGACCAGCTGTCCAGATCTCTGCCTTCTGTGGTGCTGATGTCACTCTTGGGAAGCTCATCAGGGGCAGAGTGCTCTTCATTTTGACCACTAGGTTCAGTGTCACCTTCGACCTCTTCAGGATGACACTGCACCACTTTGGCCTCAGCAAGAGAAGCAATGATGTTATCATAGAAATCAGAATCAGGATCATTGGCTTCGTCACTAGCATCGCTCACGGTGAGCCCGGCTAGATTGGCAAATGTCATCAGAGCACTGTCAGTCACCATGGGGCCTAGCACCCTTTTGTCTCTGGACAGGATCCTCAGGGTACGTAGAGATACTCTCAACAGATGACATTTCACCTCTGTTCTTATGAACCTCAGAAGGACAACTGCTAAATTCTGAGGGGAGGAACAGAAACAAAGGTGTTGAGTTAATGAGCCTTTCTCAAAGGAATGAGTGACAGAGAAGGACACTTACCTGTCTGAGGATGAGGCCTCGATCCTCCTGGTCAGACTCGTCATAGTCTGAGTCTGAATCTGTGTACTCTCTCACTTTATTCGTCCTGAACTGGTTGAGCAGGGCAAAGACTCAATAAGATCAAATGTTTTACACTTTATTGCACTTATTCATTTATGAATTTATCATTAAATTTTTTTCCGACTGTGGCAACTTTGTACCTCATCTAGTTTTCTTTGCTTTAGGAGGTGGGCAGTCCAATTTCAGTTGGCAATGTAGCAGAAGAGTGAGAAAATGTTAGCATTATACAACATTGTGACACGTGGGCTATATTCACTCTGTTATATAATATTTTAACTTTAAAAATTAACAAATTATTAAATATATTAATAATTGACTGGTCTCTGTCTGTTCAAATTAACAATTTATCAATACACAGAAGCATGAAAAGAAACAAGAAAAGATAAAATTTAATCATGGAAAAAAAAAAGAATATTTCTCTGAAATAAAAATTAAAATAAAATAAAAAATGTAACTAAATTAAAATGCATTTATTATTCATTAAAATAACAATGTAAAATTAAGAATATAACTATATATATATATATATAACTATATATAACTATATATATATATATATAACTATATATATATATATAACTATATATATATAACTATATATATATAACTATATATATATATATATATATATATATATATATATATATATATATATATATATATATATATTAGAAACTAAATAATTACATTCTATTGTTTTGAAAAATTAACTATACTTTGAAGGAAAGTATTCAATTTAAGAAATGTTTTCAATTCAAATTAAATGCAACTTTGCAGTTGTAGAGCAGCGTGGTTGTGGAGTGGTTAGTGCTGTGTGGAGTTTGTATGTTGTCCCCATGCTTGGGTTCTGTTAATGTTAGCTAATTGCCTGTGGGTGTGAAAGTGAATGGTTGTCTGTCTGTGTATGTTGTCTTTGTGTTAGCCCTGAGATAAACTGAGATGACAGCTGGGATATCCAGTCCCCCGCAACCCTGAACAGGATAAGCGGTTACAGATAATGGATGGACCTACAATTGTAATAAAAATAAATAAATAAATGAATAAATAAATACCTCTAATTATAAGTCAGGTTTGTTCATATTTCAAGTTATTAAATTACATTTAAACAAAAGATGTTTTTACTACTTTTAGCCATAGAGTGCAGTGTCTTGTGAATAGATTTGCTGTTCACTGGCTGCAAATGCCTAAGCTGAAAGTGTGGACTAGATTAACACGCAGTATGTTACTCAATGCATGGAGAGAGGATCAGGGATAGAACTGACATGGCAGAATTATTAATCACAAACAGACTGTGGAGTACAGGTGGGGGTGGGGGAGTTTAAGGTACAATGAGGGCCACAAAGAAAAGGTAAGGCTTAAAGAATACAGGAGAGGTGATGAGAGTAAACTTCCAACTTACTTTCCTTCTTCCTCTCTGCTCAGCATCAAAGAAGAAGCACTGGGCATACTGTGGGATAAGCAACCGTGTCATAAGTGGCCTGCAACTTTACCGAGCAACAGTTTATTGTCCAAACATGGGAACGTGTGAGCTTCTGTGTGATGTTACCTCTTTGTTGAACTGCTGGAGCTGCATCTGAACACCATTCTCATCCCCCTGCTTAATGCACTGGATAATCCCCTCCACATCCACGTCCATACTTCCTTCACACACACGGCCATAGAGAGGAATAATCATTGAGGTAATAACAAAATAATGATGATGGTAAAGATGGAGGTGGCAGAGGTTATACAGTATGGGATGCAAAGTGACAAAAAAGGCTGCTGTATTTGTTTTCTGTAATGTACTCACACAATCAAAACATAAATCGGAAAGTGTGTAATTAAAGCGCAAAAATAATAACAATTAGTATCATCATCACCATAAATGCTTTACGGCTACTGAAAGCTGCATCTTTATCTTGCGTATGATAATTCTCTGTATTGCCATACATTTAGTGTATTGTAGAAAATACATGATTTACAAAAGAAGCAGGGAAATAATTTTTACAACATATTTTGTCTGGACTTACCTTAAACTTAAACTTTACTATCTTAGGTTTGCCAACCTAGAATGCTGCCACTGCTCCAACTTTGCTTCAGCTCTTGTCCCAGACATACGATGTGTGCAGAGTGTTCTGGCTTTGAATTTGCACCATTCACTTGCTTTCCAGTCACTCTCATGCACTCAGTCTAAACCCCTCTCTCTCTCTCTCTCTCACCCTCTCTTTAATCCAGGAGAGATGCAGAGTGTTTGTGGTTATAATCCACTAATGGACTCTCTCTGTGTTGACCTGTTACAGGTTTTTCCAGAGTTGAGCTGCATAACCTCTTTCGCTCTCTCGCAGTCCAGTTTTACTTAAATCTGTTGATGCAGGAAATTAAAATTAAAACAACCATTAAGATGTTTTTCTGTATCGTGCTTCTCTAGCTGTTGCATAACACCACACCAGAGCTACTGCTGACTAAGCTGCACTTGTAGATTTACATAGGACAACAGTTTTTTAAGTTAATAATTCACAGCTTGAAATTACTTTTATCGCAAAATCTTCCCTAAACTTTCCACTTGCAATTTGTGTACACCTCATCATAATGTTGTCCACTCCCCACAAGATGGAGCTATTTTTATTGTTGTATCAATTTGTTTTTTTAAGTCTTTTGCACAATACAGTATGTGTAACTGTGGATTGTACAGTATATTGACAGTGGTAATCTTTACCAGATCAGCAACAGAAAAAATAAACTTTGGATTTAAATCCAATAAATGAACTGTTTGTGTTTTCAGCTTTCTCTAAAAAAAGGCATCCATGTAACATGTAGTAAAGTGTCTCACATGGCTTTAAGATGACACGTGTGAGAAGATTATATGCAGCTGAATGACAGGTTTTCCTGACAGGATGTTCATATTTGTGCCCTGTGGGTAGAGGAAACATGGCTATTGGGCTAAAGTTGCTGGCTGGTGGCTGCACACTTACAACAGGATACACACTGTGTGAGCGATAGCAGGAGAAAAGTCACAGGAGCGCTGACAAAGTGCTCTCTTGGAAGTTCACGCATATTCCTTTAAGATGGACTGTACACTTGATATCAACAAATCTGATTGACAAGCGGCTGATGGTCTTTAGTGACCTCTACAACCAGTGGAAGAAAACAACTATTGTCAAGTCTTCTTCTTTTCCTTTCGCTGTTCCCTTTCAGGTGTCGCCACAGCGAATCATGTGCCTCCATCTAACCCTGTCCTCTGCATCCTCTTCTCTCACACCAGCTAACTTCATGTCCCCCCTCACTACATCCATAAATCTCCTCTTTGGTCTTCCTCTAGACCTCCTGCCTGCAGCTCCAACCTCAGCACCCTTCTACCGATATAGTCATTATCTCTCCTCTGAACATGTCCAAACCATCTCAATCTGGCCTCTCTGAGTTTTTCTCCAAAACCTCTAACATGAGCTGTCCCTCTGATGTCCTCATTCCTGATCCTGTCCATCCTCGTCACTCCCAAAATGAACCTCAACATCTTAAGCTCTGCTACCTCCAGCTCTGCCTCCTGTCTTTTCTTCAGTGCCAGTGTCTCTAAGCCGAACAACATCACTGGTCTCATCACCGTCTTGAACATGTTTCCTTTCACCTGACACTTTTCTCCACCCATTCCAACCTGCTTACACCCGCCTCTTCACCTCTTTTCCAGACTCTTTGTTCCTCTGAAACATTGACCTCAAGTACTTAAAGTCCTGCACCTTCTTCACCTCTGCTCTCTGTAACCTCACCAGTCTACTTGGGGCCTTCTCATTCACGCACATGTATTCTGTCTTACTTCGGCTAAGCTTCAGTCCTCTGCTTTCCAGAGCAGACCTCCACCTCTCTAGATTTTCTTCCACCTGCTACATCACACCTCACCACGGTCTTACAGCTCTCATACATGTCATGCACCACTCTAACATACTTCTCTGCCACTCCAGACTTCCTCATACAATACCACAGCTCCTCTCTCGGCACCCTGTCATACGCTTTCTCTAAATCTACGAAGACACTATGCAACTCCCTATGACCTCCTCTGTACTTCTCCACCAGCATCCTCAAAGCAAATACTGCATCAGTTGTACTCTTTTTACGCGTGAAATGCTCACCTCAGCCCTTAGGCCAGCTTCCACTACTCTTTTCCAAAACTTTATTGTTTGACTCATCAGTTTTATTCCTCTACAGTTGTCACAGCTCTATACATCTCCCTTGTTCTTAAAAATCGGCACCAGTACACTTCTCCTTCATTCCTTGGTCATGCACTTACTCTCCAAGATCTTGTTAAACACTCTAGTCAGAAACTCTACTGCTACCTCTCCTGATGACATATCTCCACAGGTATGTCATCAGGACCAACTGCCTTACAATATAATGTGTCAGAACCCATATACAGTATTAATGTTCCTATACAGCTTATGGAGACTAAATTGCACTCAATTCAAGTTAAAGTAACGCTCCCAAAGCTAGACAGCAACAGGTGTACAGGAACTCACATGCCATGAGGCAGTGTTTTCTTTACACGTCATCCCTGCTAGCTAACCTTTTAAGAGGAAACTCTTCATTAAAAAGCACTTGGTAAAATAAGTGACTAATTCTACGTGAAATCATTCTCAGATATCATCTGACTGCTAATAATCTCAGGTGCATGAGCAACAGTGATGATTCACTGGACAACAGCTGCCATCTAGGGAGCACACAACAATAGACTCGAGACGGGAAGTTGAGAGAAGGAAAGAGGTTGGAAGAAACAGAGTGTGGAGATAGGATGAATGTAAACATGACACTGAATTTATGAAAACATCAGGAATTGTTGGATTTCCAAACAAATAGTTAGAAAGTTGATTGTTTTTTTCTTTGATGATTGTAAGTGGACTAATTAATTTGCTTTAATTTAATCAATAAGTATTAAAAGGAGGAAAGGTGTAAGGATCACGTTGTTTTTGAAACGCTATATGTGGGGGATGGATGTGAGAGAAGGACACTTCAGGAATAAACATGGTGACGGCAAATGTGACACAAGGGAAAAAGGCACAGGAAAAATGGGGCGATAAAGAAAAGCCTGGAGGAGAACTGGGGCTATTTTGGGCTCTGCAGGCTTCCTGCAGGTGATGGAAATGAAAGAATGATTTCTGAAACAATTGCTCAGCAGCAAGTGGAGTGGGGGGAGGGGGTTGGCGGTGTGAGTGGAGCTAAGAGTGAACATAAGAATCAAAGTAAACATCCAACAAGGTTCAAGGTCACTTCAAGTTTAAGTACAATAATGTGTATGGAAGCTGTTGTTCAAAGCTTGTTTGTGTTAGAATCACAGCCCTTGCAAATAAAATACTAAAACTGCCAACATCACTGATTAATTATGAGCGTGGGAATTAGTCTGGCAATGTAATGACCACATTAGAGACACCCCCCCCACACACACACTATAAAAGGGGAGAGGTGGACAGGGATGACAGAATAGGGCATCCCACAGTCTATGAAACTCGACCCTCTGGATTGATAAATTAGTCAGAAAACTACGACTGGTTGTTACATTTTCTTAGTGGTAAGTGCATTTATTTGTGTTTTTAATTTTTAATTTTAAAGTGGTTGCTAATTTGTATTCGGACATGTTGACCTTTCTTCTCAAACGTTGCCCATTATTCTTCTGTCACAGGCCAGTGCGGTATGGAGATAACTGTTCTGTTGCTGCTGACTGTGCCTCTGGCTGCTGCCTCACCACTTAGACCAACTCACAGGTCAGTGGCAAACATCAGAATATGTACAACTAATGATACACAACACTCAAATTAACAATATTAATTTTATTATTGGGGAAATAAAAGCTGTATCTTACATAAAATTTAAACAAGGGTGGTCTGGTTCATTATATGACATTAATGAATTACGTCATTGCACTGAACTTGCAGGTCAGACGCAAGTAGTGTTCAGCCCTCAGGGGTAAAAAGGCCAAAGGACACACAGGAGGAGCATGTTCCAGCATTGAGGATCACTCCATTCCATTCAGAAGACAAACGTCTAGATCTGGGTCCACTGAAACACAGGTGTGCAAGAGACTGGACTGCAAAATAAAAAACTGGAGACTGTTAGTTTCACTGTTTTGAGCAAATAAATTCAGTTCTACTATTTATTTATGGCTTTTAACAAAACCCAAATTGTATTTCTGCAAGTTATGTGAAAACCTGAAATTATTTTATAAATGAAAAGTTCTAATGTTCTGAGAGGTCAAGTATGATTTCTAACCTCTTTTTTTCCCCCTTTTCTGTGCTCTTCACCATCAAAAGTTGGGCGGTAAAGTTACGTCGACGGCGTGCACCTCAGCGCGGTTGCAACCTCGGCACCTGCCACCTTCATAACCTGGCCAACACTTTATTTAACTTCAGCAAAACGAGTGGAAAAGATGAGTCGAAAAAAGCCAGTGACCCTCATGGATATGGCAGATAGGACCCAGAAAAATACCAACAAGTGATGGACTAAGGAGGTGGAGGGTCCTCAACATATTCTCCAAATTTAACAACCAAATATGTCTGTATATGTTTGCACTGACTGGTACTCATTGTGGATTCAAAATATGGATGTTTCAAAGCTTGTTTAAAATTATATTTCGAATATTCTATATGAATCGCTTATTTATGTGTATTGTACAATAAATATTTAACAAGCATGTAGAATTCTAATCGCCTTTGAGGAAAAATACATACCAGACAGCTTAGATTCTGTTTACACTCACCAGGCATCAGTCTTCAGTTGTCCTTTTGCTGCAGTGGTGTCAAAGTCTGTGTTTTCAGTGGCCATGCAGAAGCATTTTCTTTCCAACTTCACCACATCTGTATTAATTTGCACTACTACATTATCGCAGCTCATTCTAGTTATGATCTAGAATGACTATGAAGTTTGTGAATGACGGCAGTGGTTTATCGACATTGTGGTGTAACCACGCCCTCACCTGTATGGTGACTGTGTTTGAGCAGCACCTAGTTTCCTGTGCTTGCTGAGAGAGACGCACGGTAACGACATCTGCAAACGGCACGTTAGATTATAACTGCTCAGTAAATTCGCCTGGAAATTTGGAAGATGACCAGAAAGACGCACTGACCGCCCCCCACCCGGAAAGATTCATAAGGGGAAAAAAAAAAACATGAAAGACACAGGAGGAGAAGTAGGAGGCGACGGAGTCAAACTAAGTAAATCCGAAAAGGACCAGGTGGGTGGATATTGCATTAACTCTGTGCGTGTCTGTCTGATCCCGTGTGTTACGATACTGTAGCTGTAAAGGGTTTATGGAGAGACAGAGACAGACAGAGGGGAAGTCACAAAGTGGAAGCTGTCCGGAAAGTTTTGTCTGACGTTTATTCCCTGTGGCCCCGAGCCTCTGTAAATACGGACGAACAGTGACAGGATTCGCACAGCTCCTTCTCAGCGGTCGGGTAGTAAAATACTCTGCTCCTGGTTGGAAGCAGACACCGTAGCGGTGCCGCTCAGTGTGGGAGACCACGAGCTGTAGTCGGCGGAAGTCGAGGCAGCGTTTGTTGCGGAAAACAGACATTGGGAACTGTTACAACACGATTAGCTGAACTAGGTCACGCACTTTTGAAAAATAAACTTTCCAATTTCACTATCGAGGTTTAGCGTTTACTTCAAAAACACAAAGGGGAGCGCGCCCATAGCAGGCTGCTGTTTGCACTGTCTCGTGTTTTCACGTGCAGCTCTCCGTAACGCTGCGAGGTTTGTGCCCGGAAGTGGTGGGATTGTGGCTTTGTTCTCTCAACAGACATTTTCCTTCCATATTTATAGATTTATCTAATAGCGGCTGCAGAGTGTACTAAGCTCCAGGACTTTGCTATTGTGCCCGCTGGCTCACACGCAGCAGGGCTGCTGGCACGGATAAGTGGAGCTGCAAGTGCTGGATCGAAGTTACCTGAACCTGTTATCTCCAAACCACAGCAAGAGGAAATACACCTGTAGTGGGAAGAAAAGCATTTCCGCCCGTAGGCTCAGAGGACAAATAACGAGGGAACGCTAGGCATGAACACAACAAACAAAAATACAAAAACATAAATAACATAATAGTACATGAATATTATTTTGGTAAAACATCAAAATTAGGGGACAAAGATTCGCTTTAGATAAAAGGTTTTTGAAAAGAGATAAAAAGTAAAAATGACATGAAAAATGTTTTACTTTTATAATAAAGGTTTAGATAAAAAAGTACAGGTTTTGACAACGGTCTTCCATAGCAACACTATCTAATGGGGGGACTGAGTTTTGACTCAACTTATTGGGTCAAACAGTGAGTGCTTTTCTGATCCAGTCAGAATTTCCTGTTACTTATTCACATGATCACAAACAGAGGCCACAATGGAAATGGAAAATTCTTGTTGTGTAAGTATAATATTATGTTGTGAATCTTGCTCTTTTGTTGGAGAAGAATGTTTGCAGTCGTACTGCAGAACGTAGCTACTCAGTGAGCTTGTCCAACACACACGCACACAATTTCAAACTTGAGCTGAATCTTCGATGTCCCATCAGAAGTCACAGTCGGGTGTTAAGCCACAGTTTATAACGAACTTTTCATTTCTCCGAGGCCAGTCAACATCTCTCATTTTGTTTCTTAAACCATGCAGCCACAGTTTCCAGGTGTACAAGGGTAGGTGAGAATAATAAATCCTAAAAATGAAACAGCCTGTATATTATTTCAGTTATTAACACGTTGAAATGCTTTCAGAGTTGGATACCTAAAATCTTCAAGAAAAGAGTCTGCACCACCTTTGTAGAAGATTCCTTGAGGTACTGTGAACTCTGTGGAGCACATTTGTTTGAGATGGTGAATGTAGTGATGTAGAATACATTGACTGTGTTCTAACAATAATTTACTATCCTCTCTTAGTAATGGCGTGCGGTGCCAGTGTGGCGGTGCGAGAAATGCTCATGCCTCAGTGGCTCTGGGTGATTATTTCAGCACAGCCATCGTAAACCAGTGGAACAGCTCTCAGCACTCTTCCGAGTACCCGACTGATGCCTTTGGAGAGCTGCAGTTTGCAGGAGCCAGCAAGAGGCATAGCCACGTGGGTGCTCTACTGTCAAGCTGCTCTTTTAACAATCGCTCATTAAATGTGCTTATCAAGTAGTCATCAGAGTGTGTGATCAATTCTAGAGTGTTATGGCAGTATTTTAAATGGTTGCACTAGTCAGTACTTTTCCTCTTCCTATCCTCTAACCTGCTGCTTACACTTGAATAAACAAACACAACGTTTTAAAAGTGAGATCATGGTCATGCACTGAGAAGATTGTTTGGTTTTTCCTCACCAATCTGAGACACTTGTAGTATGATTTTGCAGCTATATTGGTACTAAAGAGATCACAATTCTATAGTTTGTAATCCTTGTCTTTTGGGCTAATTTGAGCTACTTTTTAGCTACTACACGTCTGTTTCTCCTGCTCATCCTCAGTTCTTGCGGCTGTCATGGGACACAGCGCCAGAGAGAGTCTACAATCTTATAACAGCCCAATGGGGTCTGCCTGCACCCAACTTGGTGGTTTCTGTAGTGGGCGGGGAGGAGAGGACAACAATGAAGACCTGGGTCCGTGAGGTTCTCAGGCAAGGCCTGGTGAAAGCTTCACAAAGTACCGGTAAACACATCATGAAACTAAACTGTGACTCAAAGTAACTAAATCACTGCTTAAAACACTGCTATAAAAGTGGGCCATGGGTTGCAAGTCATTTCCTGGCATTATCAACTTGTACTGTGATATCAGTGAGCTTTGCTGAAGCATTTAGCAAGTGTTGCTGCAACTGTTCTCTTCTTTAATTTTAACACAGACGTTTTGCTCAAGTTAATTCTCTCACATGTTGTCTTGTTCACTTTGCCCACTTTAAGCTGATCTTTTCAGCCCAACGTGACACTTTCATATAGCAGCATTTGTAGCTTTTTTTTAGTTGTCATTGGAGCCAAAAGAATGAAATACTTCTAGGTTTTTTTTCAGGTATTCACAGGAGGCTCACATAAAGTGAAATCTCTTTCAGTTCCTTTTAGGGCACAGAGAATCTGGTCACAGTGATTTAAGCAGGAAAGATCCAGCTGTTACAAACTGTAGTATTTACACCACATTACTCTCAGGGGTCTGATCCTAATTTAGTACTACAATGGCCATTTCCTCCTGACTGCTGTGCTAAGGGCAGGTGGCACGCGGTGATACTAACCTCCTGTTATCTGAGATCATGTGGGAGCTGTTCTCTCTGGGGACCCAGGTCAAAGCAATGATAACAAGAACAAAAAAACAGGTGTACACAATTACACATGCAGGGAGCACATACATCAATCAGCCATAACATTAATATCTGCTGTTCTTAATATAAAAACATATATTTTTAAATATTAAGTGTTTTAATATTATGAACTAATAAATGCTAAAGTGTTATTATGAGTTAACATTCTGTCAGCACATAGTGGTTAAAATCAGCTCCACCTTTGTCATCAGTGACCTTTACTCTTATTTCTTATTAATTACTGTACATGTTGTAACATGACATTGCAGTCACCGATCAGGCATAGTAACATGTCACCACATTTCTCTCTTTCTCCCTCCTAAGAACAAAACCCACAGCCCAACGATTTCTCATGCCATCCTGAATTCACAGTTTGATTTTTCCCACCTCAGGAGCGTGGATCATAACCACAGGCTTGCGAGAAGGCGTGGGCAGATGTCTTGGAGAAGCAGTGAGGGATCATGCCACCGCAGCCTCGTCAGTCTCTGTCAGCAAAGCGGTGGCTCTGGGCATCGCTCCCTGGGGCCTGGTGCAGAACCAACAGCAGCTGGTGAACCCTCAGGTTGTACATGCTTACACATTTCTTCACCCCCTTTAAGGTACCTTGCTCACATGTCTTGTGCATTTATTAATCTCACTTTGATAATGGCTGTAACGCTTGAGCATTTCTATCTGTTTTTTAGTGAAAAATTTTTGTACAAATTTTTGCAGATTTTTGCAAATTTCCAAAATTCCAAATTCAAATGGCTCCTTTACAACCTAGTGTTGGAATCAGTTATATACAGTAGGATGTAGTATAATTTATTGTTATGTTTGTTTTGCTGTGCTATATTAAACTTGCTAAAAATAAGCTCTTGAATGTCATGTTAGATGCTAAGAGTCAAATTGGTGCCAATAATGTTTACAACAAGCTCTGGTCTCTGATTGGTTGAAAATGTTAACAAGCCACTGCAAATTCTATGTTTAAGTGGACATTGAAAAAAAAGAGTGAAAAACCTAGTAGTAGAGCAGGTTTTCCTGAAGGACCTTTCTTGAAGTTGCATTCATCCGCTCCTAACCTCTGTCTGGTCTCTCCTCCACTGTGATGCACCCTCATATCATGTTTCTACCACCTCCCTGCAGAGGCGGTCAGCAGGCTGTCAGATGGCTCCCATTTATCCACTGTACCATAAAGGTCAACGTTAAGGTTCTTCCACTTCTGAAGACTCCTGTTGGTTCATAATTATTGAGCCTACTTTGCTCCTTTTATACCTACACAAAGTTCCTTAGATTTTATAGCTTTCTTTTCTTTGTCCTTTACACACAGGTGTGTATCTAATATCAGTCCAGTTGGTCAATTTGCCAAATGTAGAGTTCAGTCCAAAAATACTAAAGCAGATGTGACACACATGATCACAATTTGCAGTGGGCATTAATATTTTTGTAAATTAGTGATTTTAATTTTGGCTTCAAAACATTTAAAGCTGCAACACTGGACTTTGATTGAAACCGATATCACTTAAGTAAAAAAAGAGTCCCCCTCTTTCAGTATTGTTACATTTGCAAAAAGTCTAAAAACATGGTTTTAGTTTTTAAAGTATAGACTGCAAGATTGCAATATGAGCAATACATACAGTTTTAGGGTCTGAAGACTGTACCCACTGTTTATTTTCGACCTATGAGCACCTAATTGCATTGCTGTGTTCTTGCAATAGGATCAGATGCAATTGAAACGTAATAGGAGAATCCACCAAATGCTTCAGTAACCTTGCCTGGATTGCCTTTTTGCAGGGCAGCTTTCCTGCAAAGTATTACATTAATGACGTGTCCAAGGACTCCTGCTCCCTGGACAACAACTACCAGGCCTTCCTGTTGGTGGACGATGGGAGTGTGGGACGCAGGGGAGGTGAAACAGGGTTTAGAGCCAAACTGGAGGACTACATCTCCCACCAGCGCACAGGAATCTGGGGTGAGTGATAGCATTGAAGCATGACAGTTATGATGAAGGAAATGGGCCAAAACATTTTTGCTTCTGTTGTGTTGCTCAATCACTGGAATATCTGGTAGAACTGGAAATGGGAAACCAGTATACATGCATGAAGAGTGATGACATATTACATGGGCTGAAGTCAACTGAAAACTCATTGTTCCTAATGAAAAGAGCAGATCTTGATGTTTTAGAGGTACTTTGAGAGATACTTTTCCATTCACCCTGATTTGAAGCCTTTTGGCCCTCTTGTGGCCATTCTTTTTTAATGCAATAACTACATAATCCTTTGGCATCCACTGGCTCAAGGCCATTGCATGCCACTGCCTGAATCTGACACACCAATCTTGTAAATCACACTGAATTTTGTTATTCTCTTTTTCTGTGTCTCTCAGCTCCTGTATTACAAGAAAAATAAGCAGGGTGATTGTTTAGAAACATGAATATAATATCTCAAAATTTGTTAAATCAGTATGAGCACATAATTTACCAATGCACTATAGGAATTTAAAAAAATGTGTGTATTTTCATAGGCAGTGGCAGCATTAACATCCCTGTTTTGTGTATGTTGATCTCAGGGGAGGCAAGCATACTCGAGGTACAGTCAGTGCTTTTTTTACATTTAAAGAAAATATTATATTATTAGGTTTGTACTCCATAAACAAATCTCTCTCTTTGTTTCTCTACCTTCTGTCAGAGAGTGGATCTTTCTCTGAAGAACTCCATGCCCTGGCTGGTACTTGCTGGTTCAGGAGGTGTGGCAGACTTCTTGAGTGATGTTTTGGAGAACATATCATCTGCCGCGGTAGTCCAGTCCTCTGGGGAAGGTGATGGCGAGGCCTGTCCCAACGTTGATCTGAAGGACAGGATGGCAGAAAGGCTTAGGAAGTTTTTCCCTTCTGAAGCAGAAACGGACAAACTAGTGGAACGGGTAAGAGCTGTGAGAGACATGTCATTATCGTGTGGTTCGTTACACAGAGAAAAAAACGAGACCTAAAAACTTTATGTAGCCTGTATGTTTAGCTCTAGCTGTAATACACTTAGTAGATTGGGAGTACATTTGCTTTGCATGTTTATCCCGCGATGTGGAACCCTATGTAACCAAATGGTCTTTATTTTACCATGCTGCTGCTGCAACGACTCTAAGAACAGTTCAGTGAAGTGTAATGCAAATTCATGTAATGTAGATTAATTGATCCTCTAGTGATTCTGATGAAAAAACAATTGAACTCAGTATCTTGATGTGCATTAAATATTATGATATTGAAAAAGTATTTTTTGACATTTCAAAATAAGGGGATGCAAAGGTTTGTCCCCATCTGTATAGTAAATATCCAAATGTTTGATTCATTTTGGATGACGTCCTGAGCACATCTGTATTACATCAGAAATCTGACCTGCTCTCTAAACAATTTGAAATGGCAATAACATCAGTAAATCTAGTAATCTTTACTGCTACAGGACTCATTAACTTTACAAAGACTCGTTGTTTAGCTACCGGCATTATCACATTCTGTCTCAGGGGTGTGTGGCAGGTTAATGATTCCTCAGTGTCTTATTGTTTACTGGAGCAGTAACCTAGTCAGTGCTTGAAGCCCAGATGTGTTGTGCTTTGCTATATGAAATAATGGTTGATGGAGACACTCTTTATCTTCTTTGTTTCCACTGATTACCATTGGTTTTATGGTTTAAATGCTGTGATAAAATGCCTAAGTATATGCTTCACCCTATTAACTCGTTGTAGAAAGGCCAAGCACTTAATGATACAGTATCATAGGCTGAGTGTATCTTCTGTCACCAAGGTTTTTCTTCATTTCTATTTTGTTTAATCTTTGCAAGTATTGTGCACATTTATTTAAAATGTATTTATTTCTGGCTTCTTCTGGGACTCCAGGCCCTAAGCATCTACCAGAACAGAGACTTGATTACAATCTACCACGGGGAGCAGGAGGCCCCAAATGACTTTGACACAGTCCTGCTCAAAGCTCTGGTGGCAGGTACACGCAAACAATCTCTGTTATGATTTTTGCAAGTGTTTTACGTGGCAACAAAAAGTAATTTTGCCATTTGGTTCTTCTGTGTTTCAGCCAGTAAACAACGCCTGTCCATTGATGCTAACCCCTATAATGAGGAGCTGAAGCTGGCTGTCACATGGAACAGGGTTGACATTGCCAAAAGTGAACTCTTCAATGGAGGCATCCACTGGAAGGTGAGGAGGAAAAGTCACCAGACATTATCTTTGAGAGAAACACCACTCTAAAGTGGAAGCTTTATGTGTGGTCTCTTGTGTCTTTTTAGACAAATAAAACACTGTCAGTGCTGCGGTGCAGTGGCATTGTTTGTAATAAATAAGTAAAAAAGTCATCCTAACACGAAGTATAGATCTCAAAAAACCCTGCTAAATAAATCATCGTCCGTATCTAATTAAACAGTATGAAGACCTGGAAGACTCCATGACTGATGCCTTGATCAATGACAAGCCTCAGTTCGTGCGTCTTTTCACTGAAAATGGCCTCAACATCCTGAAGTACTTGACTTATGGCCGACTGGAAAGCCTCTACCGCTCAGTAGGTGACGGGACGCTTCTTTACCAGCTACTACAGCGCTGCCTAGTGGAAAGGCTTGGAACTACAGCACCTGTGTCACCGTTGTCCAACCATCAGGACCCCCCATTGAAAGTTACAGCAGAGAAGATGCAGAGAGGGCCAGAAGCTCAGATCAGCCTTTTTGAGGTGTTTCATTTGTTTATGTTTGTTTTAAAAAGACATGTAGCCATGCCTCTGATCTTGTTTTGCTTACCTCAAATTTTAAAAAGTTTTTTTTTCTCCTTTCCCTTTTAGGTGTCAGGGGTCCTCGAATTGTTAACGGGTGATGTCTGTCAGCCATTCTACTATGATGCTTTGGAATTTGATCCACTCTTATCGAGGAGGAAAGCTCTTAGGGTACTCCAGAGCTCCGCATATTTAGACAAATGTGTACTAGCTAAGGTGGCCAGTGAGTGTATAGTAAAGCTTACAGTGTTGTTGCATGGTCGGGTTTAAGAGAGGAGTGAACAACAACATGCCACCAAGCAGTGTGGATTGTGCATGTTTGATTTATTATTATATTTTATTTCTCCCAGCGTGCCAGAGAGCTGCTACGCAGAGACTGCATGTATCGGCAGGATCGCTGCCTCTTCCCCTGGGCCTCGCTCTTCATCTGGGCTGTCCTGCAGAACCGGAGTGAAATGGCAACTTTCTTCTGGGAGATGGTAAAAGTCTTTATACTTAATAACAGCAAAAAGCTTAGCTTAGCTTTCAAGAAAACCTGCAAAAAAAGAAACTCAAGATCATCAGAAGATCAATAATACAAGATGTGCATTATTAACAATACTGATCCACAACGTTATACACGTGGACAAAATTGTTGGTTTCCTTGCGTTAAAGAAAAAAAAACCCACAATGGTCACTGAAATAACTTGAAACTTACAAAAGTCATAATAATAAAAAAATTGCTGAATATTAAGTAAAGAAAACCAGGCAACTTTTGAATTGTGGTTCAACAAAAGCATTTTAAAAAACAAAGTAATGAAACTGACCTGGACAAAAATGATGGGACACATAGAAAAGACCATCTCCAAGCAGCTTGATGTTATTCAGAAGTTTAAGGTCCACGGAACTGTAGCCAACCTCCAGAGTGCTTAAGCCAAAGTGGACTTAGGAAAACGACCGTCATAAAAAGGGAGACTGGAATTGCCAAAAAGGAATAATGACAAGGCAAAAAGCTTCTGGGAGAAAGTCCTTTGGACAGATGAGACAAAACTGGAACTTTTTGGCAAATCACATTAGCTCTATGTTCACAGATGCAAAAATGAAGCATCCAAAGAAAAGGACACTACCTACTGTGAAACATGGAGAAGGCTTGTTATGTTCTGGGGCTGCTTTGCTGCATCTGGCTCAGGTTGTCTTCAATATGTGCAGGGTACAAAGCTTGAGCTCCCTCGCAGTTCATGGGTCCTCCACTAAGATAATGACTCAAAACACACAGCTAAAAACACCCAAGAATGGCTAAGAACAAAACATTGGACTATACTGAAGTAGCCTTCTATGAGCCCTGATCTAAATCCTTTTGAACATCTGTGAAAAGAACAGAAACATGCAGTCTGGAGAAGGCGCCCTTCAAACCTGAGACAGCTGGAGCCGATGTCTGCAATGTATGCTTTTCATTAATTAATTTTTAGGGAATTTCGTATTTATTATTAGTTTTGTCAGTTTTAAGTTATTTCAGTGACGGTTGTTGTTTATTCTTATTTTAACAGAAGGGTACCTGAATGGATTAGCATTGTGTATGCTAATTAAATTATTTATGTATGTCCACATGCCTACAGTATATAGAAAAACCCATAGATGTCCATATATGAACCTATATAAACAAATATATTGGAAAAAATGGTTCCTATATTATTGTCAGCAATGATGCGCCAAAAGAAAAGAGAGCAAAAACTTAGGTCAAAAGGAAAGCCCCCTAGAGAGAAGGAAAAGAAAAATAGTTACTGGTGCCCCTTCTTATTGATCAACAGTATCAAGTCTTCCTTTTATGCAACGTTTGCGAGCTTTTTATCAGGAGATTTATGAGCAGTGTCCAAAACATCCATTTTCCATCTAAATCTATGTGTCAGATATTTCATTGGTTTTTGCAACAATTGTTCCGTTTTGCTGACATGGTGATGAAGCAGTTAGTGCTTCTACCTCAAAGCCAGAACGTCCCTGCCTAGAATCTACCTGCTGCCTGTAGTGTTTCTTTGTAGAATGTCAATTGTTGTCTTTCTCTATGTGTGGCCCTGTGATAGACTCTGTGCTGAAATTGTGTCTTTCACCCAGTGACAGCTGGGATAATCTCCAGGACCTCCCTGACCCTCCCCGAACAAAACCTTAGTGATTTGGACAATGGAATAATACATTAGCTTTTTTCAATATCGAGTATTATCAATCGATGTGAGCGCAAACTTTTATTTGTAAAGGCAATTTATGACAAGCACTACTTGCCTACAAAAAACTGGAGTTTATTGTGTTCGTACGTCATTGTCTTTCCTAGGCCGGGGAGTCGGTGCTGAGTGCTCTGAGTGGCTGTAAGATCTTGAGAGAACTGTCCAAGCTGGAGGATGAGACAGAAGCCAAACTGTCAATGAAAGAGCTGGCACAGAAGTTTGAGAACCTGGCACATGGTGAGACTGGGAACATGTCATCCACTATTGCTCATCAAATAATGACTTAAATTATAAGCAGATATAAAATTTGACAGTGTCCTCCCATGAAACACATAATTTATCTGTTTGCTTTAGACGTTATGTTGCTTGTAGTAATGATCGATATTTCACAGGTTTAAATTCTCCATTAAATGGGACAACTGAATTTAAAATAACCTCACTTTTATCTCAGTGTTTCTCTGTCTTTACATACATGTGTCATTTCTGTTTTCCAGTGAGTGGTAGCCATTTTTTTTTTTTTACTCAAATTCTTGCATTTTTCTTCCCCTTTGTCAGACATTTTCAGCTCCTGTTATCGGAGCAACGAGAGTCGTTCTTTCACGCTGCTGATTAGGAAATCTCCAGTTTGGAGTGGTACTACCTGCCTCCAGATGGGAATGGGCGCTGATGCACGACTGTTCTTCAGCCACGACGGAGTACAGGTGTGTCGGCAAACTCACACCTCTGTGACTATCACATCAAACACACACATGGAACCACATCATTGAGTTTGTTGTGTCCGAGTCTGTCTTAAATGTTTAACAAAATGTGTGCTAACCCTTCATTTCAGGTTACCTGTTATGTTTAAAATTCTTTATGACTTGCAAAAAGAAGCTGAAATCATTTTTGTTTTAACGCTAAACTCTAAACTTTGACTATAAAGTTTTTAATTTACAGGGTAAAGCCTTAATTGATAAATTGTCTCTTCTCCTGTAGTCTCTGTTGTCTCAGATCTGGTGGGGTGACATGAAGAGGAACACAGAGGTGTGGAAGCTGCTGATAACTCTTTTTTGCCCCGTACTCTGCTACACCAACTTTATCTCCTTTAGGTCAAGTCAAACTCCACTTTGTTATTACAATAAAATAGTGTCTTCCATGTATCACATTAACATTTGTTTCAACATACCCCACCTCACAGGAATCATACAGACCAGCAGCAAGAGGAGGAGTGGAAGCCTGATGAGGATGGTCCAGGTCCAGATGAAAGTGCTTATGGCACCACAGTCTTCTCTTTCTCAGACATCAAGGACATGTAATAACCCAATACACACAGCTGGATTGATATTGTTATAATTCAAATTCATTAAATTTGTGTTTTTTATTGTACCATCAGTGAAACTGATGATCAAGACATGATCAGTCCCAGGACCGCAGGCTTTAAAGGTGAGTACAGTTTAAGGGCAGTTTTTCAGAAAAATGAAGAAGAGAGTGAAGTCAGAGCTGTGTCACTGTAATCCCACACTAATCCATGTCCAATACCCTTCTGTACAGGCATACCTCACAGACCGCCAAAGCGTCCGTTTATAATATCAAGATGGCGCCAGTTCTGGTTTGCACCAGTCACCTCGTTTTTGGGCAATGTCCTGATGTACTTCCTCTTCCTCCTGCTTTTTGCTTATGTGCTGTTGGTGGATTTCTTGCCTCCACCTTCTGGTCCGGCCATCACTGAGTTTGTACTGTACTTCTGGGTATTCACCATAGTGTGTGAAGAGATCCGGGAGGTAAGTGCAGAGATATAGATAGATAGATAGATCTATATAGAGATATAGATACATATATAGAGAGAAAGCGATATAGAAATGTATATCTTTTTATTTTTAATGCTTTTTTTTCTGAAGACGTTCTTTATGGGCACAATGACCTGGCGTCAGAGTATGAGAGTATACATTCAGGATGTGTGGAACAAGTGTGACCTCACGGCCATCTCTCTCTTCATTATAGGAGCAGTCTGCAGGTATGGCATAGGGTGTATATGAATTCAGGGGTATTCTAAAACTGTTCACAAAATTACTGTTTAATGTTTTCGTAAAATCACTGTGAAATTTATGAAATTTCTTTGTTTACATTTTTCAGTTTCTCATTTCAATGTGTTACCCACTAATGCAGTAGTTTATAGAATGTTCAAATGCACATTTTAGCTCAAATTAGTTTTTGTATGTTTATTACAGTAATTATCAGACATTGAAATGTGTTTTCAAGAAAACCACCAAAAACTGCTACACATATCAGGCAGGATTAACATGATAACAATATTACAAAGATCTCTTGACTTTACCATAAATCATTATATCCATTATATCCTGCCCATAATTTTAAAACTTCAGATCTTAACCTTGCTATTTAAATGCCGTTGTTTTACTAGTTGACCACATTGTATTTGCCTTTTAGGATGTTTGAGTGGTCGTACGAATTTGGTCGGCATCTCCTGTGTGCGGACTACATGGTATTCACCCTTCGTCTCATTCACATCTTCGCCATTCACAAACAGCTTGGACCAAAAATAATCATGCTTGGCAAAATGGTGAGAAACATTACTACAAATTTATATCTGTGTTACACAGCACCATATTATGACAAAATCTGTTTTCTCGTGTTCAGATGAAGGATGTTTTCTTCTTCCTCTTCTTCCTGGGGGTGTGGCTCGTGGCATATGGAGTAGCCAATCAGGCTTTGGTTTACCCATACGACCCCAATCTAGATCGCATATTCCGTCGGGTTTTCTACAGGCCATACTTACACATCTTTGGACAAATCCCTGTGGAAGAGATAGATGGTATAAGTCTGTGTGCATGCAGCTTCTTGTTACACTTTCAAACCAGTATAAATATACTGTGTTTTTCTGCATACATTGCACTTGTTTGCGTCAACTTGAATTACTTCCTATATTTTTGTGACTGTCTCAGTGGGGATGGACTGGGAGAAGCCCTGCACAGACAATATGACGTTGATTAGGGAAGGAGAGGAGCCATGCAGATCTCAGTTTAGTAACTGGCTGGTGGTAATTCTGCTTGTCATTTATCTGCTGGTAACGAACATCGTGCTCATCAACCTACTTATCGCCATGTTCAGGTAAGAAAACAAGTAGATTAGTGTCCATCAATCTGTCTTGGTGTGTTAACTGATGTTCTGATTTCAATAAACCTTTCTCAGTTTACCACTACAACATACATGTCCTTGTGTCCATGCAGCTACACCTTCTCTGAAGTGCAGGCAAACAGTGACATCTACTGGAAGTTTCAACGCTACAACTTGATTGTCCAGTACCACTCCCGTCCTTCCCTGGCTCCTCCTTTAATCATCCTCTCTCACCTAAATCTCTTCATCAAGAGGATCATTCGCAAGGTGCCTTCAATCAAGATCCACCACTTTGGTTAGTATTTAAACAGCAGTTGTGAGTCTAACTAATTTATTGTCTGATGGGCCTGAAATTTTGTAAATTTGTAGCTGTCCCTTTCCCAGTCAGTGAAGTTCATTTAAGGGCAGCATGGAACAAATTGAAATGTTAACTTTCACAGCTTCTATGATGATGATGATGAAAAGCCTTTATCTTTTCTATTAGTATTGCAGTTGAGAGGGAAAGCAGCTAACAGGTTAATGACATGGGAAACCATCCAGAAGGAGGATTTTCTAACCGCACAGAACAAAATCCAGAAAAGCAGTGATTCAGAGAGGCTCAAACGGGTGTCTGTCAAGTGAGCAAACCCTCCTAGATCAACTCTGTAGCTGTAAAATAACTTAAATTATACTGAGATAAATGCCTTTTTTTTTATTTATTTATTTTTAGAGTGGATGATGTGCTTAAACATGTGACTGAAAGCAGAGATATTGACCACAGGCTGAGGGCTCTGGAAAATGAGGTAAAACTAAACCTTTATTTTGAAAGGATTTACCGGAACTTTCAGACTCAGCATCCTTCTACATACCTACATACATACATACATACATACATACATACATACATACACACACACATACACGCTGCTTTTTAGTGTCCTTCTGGCTTATCCTGTGAATTCAGGGTTGCCACAGCGGATCATTTGTCCACATGTCAGGAGGGGCCAGCTGCCCCTGAAGTAACCCTCCCCAATTTGCACTGAATAGCTGGGGATGGGCTGTTGGGGGTTCAGTGTCTTACCCAGGGGGACTTCATGTGTAATCGGGAAGAGCGGCACGCAAACCTCTGACACTATGGTCAGTGGGCAGCCACTCTACTAACTGACTAACTGGTGCCCAAATCCCCCTCTCCCTCTTTAGTGTCCAACCTAACATACAAGTCCTCAATTGCTCTTTGTTTGGCCTTTGCCACCTCTACCTTCACCTTACGCTCCATCTCCCTGTACGTTTGTCTACTCTCTTCAGTCCTCTCAGTGTCCCACTTCTTCCTAGCTAACCTCTTTCCCTGATAACACTCCTGAACTTCCTTATTATTATTCCTTGTCCACTTTCCTCTTTCCCGATGAGCTGCAGAGTACCCTCCCACCTGTCTCCCTGATCACATTAGATATAGTTGTCCAGTCATCTGGCACCTCCTGACCACCCAGAGCCTGTCTCAGCTCCTCCCTGAAAACATTCTTCCATTTTCAACTTCCACCACTTCGTCCTCTGCTCTGCCTTTGTCCTCTTCATCTTCCTCACCACCAGAATTATTTTACACATCACCATCCTGTGTTGTCTGGTTACACTCTCCCCTACACTTTTCAGACACTGATCTCTTCCAGATTACAACATCACATCAATACAAGATGTAGTCCACCTAACGCTTCAGACTCGTCAACGTATCTGATACTCTTTTCAACAAGTGCTGTGAAATCAGTACACAAAATACACTTTAATGCTTAAAAAAAAAATAACACCAATTGTCAAAGGTTCCTTTAGATTTATGAGCCCAGTGAGCCAACCACAAGCATCTCTTTGTTATCAGGGCCAAAAATCTGAGCTTCTAAAGACAACAGGTTTTTAAGTCACGCAACAATAACTTGAGCGTAGTTGTTCCAGAGTTATCCTCAACCTGTACAGGAACATGCAGCTGACTATTGTCAGCATAGCATATACACTCACTGGCAATTTATCATGTGCACCTACAATAGCGATGGATAAAGATTTTAATCCTAATATTTAATGAGAATGTATTAGAATGGCATTAATCTTTGGATATGAAAAGCAAATAAACTTATTGCACAAAATGTCAAACTATTCCTTAAATATGCTAATCAGATAGGATGGCTTTTTATTCATTGGTTAAAGTACAACTCTCATTTTAGCTTAATTTTCCAGCCAATTACTGTTATGTTCTATTATGAATTTTGACTACAGAATCCCATAATGTTCACCAAGATGTACGATGAACAATGGAATAAATGGCCCTGTATAAAATAGGACTTTACTGCCTTCTAATGATTTGTTCTTCTGTTCCTCTTTCACAGATGGAGTACTGCTCAAACGCTCTCAGCTGGATTGTGGAGACTTTAGCACAAGGGAGCACATTCAAACCTTCTAGGCCTCCACCTACATTAAAAGTTACTTCATCTTCAAAGGTTTCTTCGTCTGACTAAAAACTTACTCCTCCCCTAATTGACCTTACTCTACTCCTTCTGCTACACAGATACGTTCTGTCCTTTCTCCATTTCCACCTGGTTCAGTCTTGGTGAAACTTTCACCTGCTCAGTTTCAGTAAAAGACAAGGGTAAAATACTGAACACTGCATCTACTTGTCTAACTTTTCTAAAGCCATGACAATGCTGGACTGAAAAAAAACAAGAGTGGAGAAAATACAACTATTAATATTTGTTACAGTATTGAGTAACAACAAATTATGTTTATATATGTGTGCAATCTCATTTATTAAAATGCCAAAGATTAGTGTTTGTATTTTTGATGCGGCATGATGTATGGTATGAGTTTATTGCTATAGTCTCATAGTGGAAGAGGCCGTATATCTTTAATGTTTTACAGAATATTACTGACAATAGTTGTGTTAGGGACACAGGGTCAGTGGTTGGATCCCCGGTCCCGGCTATACTTCGACGTGTCTCTGGGCAAGACACTGAACTCCTAACAGCCCATTCTCATCCCCAGCTGTGCACTGCCAGTCCAAGCCTGGTAGAAATTGGGGATGGTTGCGTCAGGAAGGGCATCCGGCGTAAAAACTGTGCCACATCCACATGCGGACAATGATCCAGTGTGGCGACCCGAACTCACTATTAAAAGTTGTATAATAACAATGTTTGATACATAGTGTACATATAGTAATATTTTGTGTTTATCTATTCTTTCAATATTGTTTTTTACATTCAGTTACACAAAATGCAATATTATGTATTTGTGTATTATTATATTCTTTTAATGGATTATTTATATATTGTGTATATATATTATATATAAAAATAATGCTATGTGACATTTAGCAAATATGTATTTTCTGACTGAAGAACCCTTTTATGAATTTTGCTCAACACATTTAGTAACATATTTAGTTACAGTAGCTGTTCCTCCTGTTTTCAGTCTCTATGCTGAGCTAAGGTAACCATCTGGTTGCTCCAGCTACTCGAGACTGGTGTCAATTTTCCTTTCTAACTTTTAGTAGGAGAACAATATGTCAAGCTACCCCTTTAATATTAAAGAATGAGAATGAATCATATCACGATCAAGAGTAACACTTCCTGGGGACAACACAAGGTTAAACAATAAGGGAACAATAATCTTTATGTTTATGAGAAAATGTTTTTAACTGTTGACAAAGTTACATAACAGCTGAAAAGAAAATTAAAAAACTAAACAAGATGTGGGATCGAATTACATATATTAACAAAAACATCCACAAGCAAGAGTGTGACAAAAGAGCAGTGGATAGGAGAACGTAATGTAGTGACAAGAGGACAGAGATTGTGTGAAAGGTAAACTGTAGTGCCGAGTTTCAGTATGTCAGAGCTCTATTCAAGGTCACATAGTGACGCAGGGTTATTGAAGGATCCTTCACTGTAAATAACCAGTTGGGCCACCTGTCAGATGTACCATATTCATATTTCATATTAAAAAACAAACCTAAAGTAAAAATGCTCACATGTAAACTATTTCCTGGATCCAACACACATCATATGTGCAGGCTGCCACAATCCAAATTTCCTTTTATTTACATCTATTCAAAACATCCTCGGACGGGGTTTTCTCTGCTTTGGGATTAGCAAGTGAAAGTTTCCTTCACTTTTGAGATTTTATAAGATGCAATTTATCTGTGTTGCATTTCCTTTTATTTTAGGATGGTAATAATACATCATATTTACCTTAAGCCTTTTAATCAAATAGATCTGCACTCAGATGGGCATTGGAGTTGAGTACACATGCAGCCTGGAATCTATTGGCGCACTTGACAGCTCCAATAGCTTTACTGAGCTGAGGGTAAACAGCAAAGTCTGAGTCAGTTGTGTGTGTGTGTACGTGTGCATGTCATTTATAGTTTTACAAGGTTTTTATTTGATTATTTCTGTTCTTGAGGGTTCATGTGACAGAAATATTTCATGTGTTACAGCTGCAACAAAATACATAACGTGAAATAATAGTGTCTTAAGTGTCTACAGTTGTTTATCACCATGGAAAAAGTTGTATCAAATAAACCTTAAAATTGTTTAACAAATTTAAATTGTTTCTGTCGTTTCCATTTGTTCTTTACCTCACTTTTCCCCACCCTCCCACCATATGTAAATGCCTACAGTACCTCTCTGATACACAGTGTTAAGGGCAACAGGAACATTCTTCCTGGACATGTGCCTCTGTCAGTCATACACATGCAGCCACACAACTACATCACACACCCATTTGCGTTTCCACTGTGTCCTCTGTGTACTCAGTCAGTCTTGTGAACACAACACTTCTTCTCTTCCCTTCTCTCTGTAGCCTGGAGAAAAGACGCGATCATAATTTCACAGTGGTCTACTGCTTTTTCATTTCTATCTGTGGATTAAATGATTTTGAAGTGTTGAAACTCGACAGATTGATTTTGGTGGAAGAAAATATCACAGACCTTGTTTCAGTGGGGATTTATTAGATTAGAAAGGTTGTGTAAGCCTTCCAAAATGACACCTGTGAGAGGCTGTTTGGTGGTGCTACTGCTGGTGCTCCTGTGCCCCCCCCAGGGCCCACTCCTTGGTTTAGTGAGTGCACAGGATGTGGCTGATACAAAGACAGACCTTGATGCCAGACATGTAGAGGGGGACGAAGCTGTAGATGTTGACAATGGTGAAGAAAAACGGGCATCGGGAGAGGAAGGTGAAGAAGAATCAGATAATGAGGATGAGACTGATGAGCAGGAGGCAGACAATGAAGACTGGGAGGCTGAAGAAGAAGATGCTGAGGAAGAAGATCAGGTACAGGAGACAACTAATGAGGAAGAAGACGTGGAGGATGAAGCTGCTGAGGAGGAGGACGAGGACAAGGCCTCAGATAACGACAGAGATGAGGATGCAGGAGAAGAGGAGGCTGATGAAGATGCTGAGGCCGCAGCTGAAAATGAAGAGCAAGCTGCAACTGAAGCAGAGGAGGAGGCTGAGGAAGAGGATGATGATGTAACTGAAGGAGAGGAGGAGGCTGAGGAAGAGGATGATGATGTAACTGAAGGAGAGGAGTTAGTTGAGGAAGAGGATGATGATGTAACTGAAGGAGAGGAAACTGGTAGGCACATAAGTTTTATATAAAGTTTTATATAGGCATATTTATGGATTATCACAATACCAAACTATACAGTGACTTAATATAAATAATAGCAAATTAATTTCCCTGAACCAATGAAGAGGATCTTGACTTTAACATTGTTGCACTTACTGCAGCTAATGTAGGGACACCGTCACACACATTAATCCTAAAATAGATTTGCTGATTTGTGTGGTAGCTGGCACCCACCACCCAGACAAACCATTCAGGCCTGTTGTTGAGCCTATGTGGCTATTTTGAGACCCTAAAACAGGTACTGTTGAAGTGAATAATTTCAGACATAATGGGCATTTCACAGGGATTAAAAGGTCTTAAACAAATTACCGCTGGTTTACTAAAAACAAGCTTTAAGGACATTTGGTTGTAAAGGTAACTTTATGTGTCTACGCAGCGACGACACTATTATCGCAATCTCAGATTTTTTGGGCTGCAATTTCTTGTCACTTTGGTTTGTAACATGCACTGTTCTGTTGTATCTGCAATAAATATACACTAGCAGCTCTGTCAGTTTAATGTGTTGTTGTGGTGACTCAACATAGATGAGTCTGAAAGTGAGGAACCAGCAAAAAACCAGGATGGCACAAGTGAAGAGGAAGGTGCCATCAATGAGCTGCGATTCCGCTCTGGCTCTTTGTGCAGTGTCTGCGCCATCTGTGAGGTAAAATGACATTAAATCATAAATTACTTTGATGATGTTTTTCAATCAAACTCTTTCAGCAATAGAAAGTGAACTTTCCACAGGACTTAATTCTCTGCTGCCTTTCAGGATGACAAGAATTTGTATTCTTAATCTAATCAATCAATTAGGAAATCGCACAAATTAGTGATGAATGCTTGATCTTTACTGTCTGCTGTGTGTCCCCTATATTTGTAGCACTGTTCTAATAGCTGTGAGAAGTGCCCCTGTGAGGAGGGGGAGGAATCAGATCACTGTAAACACTGCCAAGTAAGCATCTTCTAATTTCAGTGTATTGAAAAGAACACATAGCATTTAAATAACATCACAACTCCTTTTCTTGTCCTCTAGAAATGCTCATCCTGTTTCCTCTGCCCCATACTGTGTGACACAATTTGCACACCGGGTAAATATGGGCAGTAACTTATCATACTGTGCATACACCCATGTTTATTCATGCATTTTGTCAACTTTGGCCTGCTTAACTCTTGCGTGTACTTTTCTTTGTCAGGTGGACTTGTTGATGAGCTAACTGGGTCCATCTTTCAGTAAGAGCTCTCACTTCTCACACACACTAATAGATTTCATTTTACGTATCATAGGTATGTGTCTTTTTGTTCATGCCATGGCCTTTCTCTCTCTGTCTTGCAGGACTGTTGCCTCTCTACTCTGAGCACGGGGGAGACATTTGATGCCACCATGTGATTGTTGGAGGTACTGCATTCAGGATTAGCCCTGCCCAGCTGCAGCATCAGTTTGAAGAATTAAAAATGCCCCCTTTATTTGTGTCCATTCTGAGTTCTCAGTGCAAAACGGATCATAATCTTGCTCTGTTCAGGCCTTTAAGATCATTACTCTAAAACATTTTGGCAATAATTAGTGGTTGGAGTTTGTATAAATGCACTGTAAAGAGTACAGAATAATTGTACACATGTTGTTAGCAGTTCCCAGCTGAAAATAAATATCTCCGGTGCAGCTGAAATGTACAAGACAAGCAATTTTATTTGCTGTTTGTTTTGCTACAGTACATTTGTAATTTCTAATTGTTTACTGTGTTCTAAGGTAGTGTTTATTTTCGTGCATATATGACCCCACTCACTGAAACTCCAGCCAAATGTAATGACAGGGTGTAAACAATTTGGTTAAATAGGTTTATAAAATATTCTTTTATAACTGCAGATTCTCAACAGTTCTCAACAGTGAACTCACAACTGTTTGTGATCCATCTTGGGAAGCTTTTTTTAATTTACTTTGAAGCATACACCTGTTTTGAATACTAAATGATTTTCAACAATAAACTGGAAGTAAAGAGCAAAAGTAAGTGAGTGTAAATTTTTTGCAAACGACAATGAGAGCACCCAGCTATTAAAGGAATCACTGGATCAAACAGTTGTCATAATGCAATTGTAGGAACCTACATTTGTTATCTCCACAGCTTAAACGGAACTAATGATGTCAAAAGCTCAGCCAGTAACACACTGATTCCTAAATGAGGTCCAGCTGCTGTTCTCCGACTGGATCCTACTGGGAGGTTTTCAGGTGAGCTCCTGTGTCAAAGAAAAACTGAGTTATCATGTATTTGTAGTTTACTTTGCAAGAAAGGAGGAAATGTGTGGAGTGTGTTGTAAAATCAACAGGGTCAGGCCAGGTTATTCCGACTTTTCAGCAACGGAATAACTCATTTAAGGATGAAAGAGGAGCCCTGGTGCTCACTGGTTGTCACGTCTACAAAAGCATTAAGGTGCTCTTGAAAATATTCTTCACGCACTTTGTTTAGTCAGATGTCTGGCTGGTGTCACCAGTTTTAACCTCACTGTATCAGGATTACAACAGTAAAAACAGATTTACACCTGCTTTGCTTTATTTACAATTTGTCTGCTGTAAGAATTTGACAAACACTGTGAATCAAATATCATGACACTGAACCATCCAAAGTGAAATTGTGGTGAGTGACCTAAAATTAGGACTTATTAAAAAGGCAGATAATCTGATCATATTATACAAACATTTCACAACCTATTAAACACCACTGTCTGTATATATATGTGACATTTCCATCTCATGTATTTGAAGGTGGAGAGTCTTGTTGGTGTTAAATGCTGCCTGTTCTCTGTAACCTTCTCATGGTTAACCTTGTGAACGTGAAGGTTACAAAGTGCATGTCTGGACTGTTTAGAAGAAAAGGACTGATCTTAGCCTGAGGCCTCCTGGTAGCTCCTGTATAGTCACAGAGATAAAGCAAAACAAAAATTCATGTTCAGTCTTACTTTATTTTTTTGACATCTTAAGCTGATCACAGGACTAGAAACCAGGGCATCCTGCTCTCTGGTTCTTTCTCTACTTAAAGTTGAATGGCCCTATGATCCCATATTTATCCCTGATGTAAACCTTGTTATATAGTCAATTCACTCAGGCTGTAAAGTGTTTTGTCCTGATGACCCTGCTATTTAGAAAAGCTGGATGGTTAAACACAGGGAGGACTTGGAGCATTGATGTGTAGCATTGTGTGTGAGGATATGATGAAGGGCAGGAAAACAGCTGTGATGAGTAAACATGAAAAGTTACAATAAACATTACCAAGTATTGACACATTTGGTGTCATTTGAGAAAGTTATTGTTTATACCCTTATGTTTAAAAGTCTTTCATGGTAACTTGTGTCTATCAATTTAAATTCAATAATTAGTGAAAATTAGTTTGGGATAACAATTTGAAAACTGCTTAAATAAGCATTTTGATTACCTTTTAACTTTCAGGCCATGCGAAAATGGATACCTCATCTATCTGCTAAACATTACATTCAAACAGTTTTAAAAAATATAAAATATAAAACTACCAGCACCTTTTAAATGTTTCCATTTTCCTGTTACCAGCTGCTGGTTGTAGCTTTGTATTTGATATGACAATACTGCTTTTCTCATTTTAGCGACAACACAAGTCCACAAGTCCGTTTCACAAAGGTTATTATTACTTTTAAAATTCAAGCTTAATTTGGCTCAATCCTGGACTTTTATTGGTGTATTTTATTGTTAAGGTTAAACTCAGGTGATTTCAGCATATTCAGGGAGAACTGTGGATGTTGCAAAATGTCATGCAGCAGGGGTCATTTAGTCATGTGTTGTGCCTATACAGGTTGAGTGTTGTATACACAGTGGGCTCCCCTCCCACTGATCCTCCTCCGCTATATCACTGACTTGAAACATCCCGGGACACCTTTTCACCACTGATGGAGATGCAAATGGACATGTTTTTAATTTAACATCTCATTGTAAATTACTGCCTGATTTAAAAAAAAAAAATTATTTATACATTGGATTTGACGCCTGGACTACAAGGTAGGGTGATTTCTGAAAATTAATGCATAAATTGGTGGAACATTCTTCTACAGTTTTTATTTGCCATTCTTTCATTGGCACAAAACAACAAATTCAGACTAATCTAATAATCTATTTTCCTCTTTCCTTTTCCCAATGAAGATGTATCCTTCCTCTCTGCTGCTCTTTCTGTGTTTGAGTGCTTTTGTAAAATGTGGTGAGTAAAATGCATCAAAGTGATAATGGGCTCTGTCTAGTTCAGTTTCCTCAGATATCACAATTATGTGCTGATTATTTAACTTCAAGGACACTGTGCTATATTTCTCCTTGTGGTTCCACTTATCAGAGTAAATTGGGATTTATTTAGGGTGTGAGTAAGTGTTTGAAGACTGTACAGGAACTTAAAATACATTGAATTTACTTTTATGTGAAAAAGCATTGCTTCTTGTAAGCCTACCATGTTTATTCACCTTCATAGGTAAGTACAAAGAATGTGAAGGCATAAAAAATAAAATAAAAGGCCTCAGAGACTGATTTTTTTTATTGCACAATTTGATTTATTAACTAAAAAAAATTCTAACATCATTATGTGGGCAGCAAACTAAAGACTACATGCTGTTCCTTCATTTAGTTCTGTGGTTTCCAGGATATAGTAGTGGTTAACCCCCTCTAAAGGGTCAGAAGGTCAATCACCAAAAGAATATTTTGAAAAAGGAAAGGACGAGGTTCTATTCCTCTGGTGGGGTCATTTCAGTGCATCTCTTATTAAATATATTAATTGGTTTGCTCCTGCAATATTTACAGCATGATGGTTCTATGTCTATTACAGTTTCTGGAAGTGAATGGTGCTATACCGGCTGTGGTGAGTAAGGGCAGATTTATGAATTTCGGAATGCTTTGGATCGACACATCAGTCAGCATTGGTCTTTGGCATTAAGAGCTCTTCTAACTTTCACAGGCCACACCCCGAATCACTGGGGAGACCTCCCTGGTTCTGTCTGTGGAGGGAATCGTCAGTCTCCCATCAATATAAACGCTAGTATGGTTCAGATGGACCCTGGTCTGCTTAATTTAACTTTTGTCAACTTGTTGTCTCAGAATATCAAGTCTATTACAAATGATGGACATACAGGTAAACAGAAGCTCCAAGTGACTTTTTGTGCTTACCTCTAATTTGTAGAACACACTGTGTATTATATATATATTTTTTTCTACCTTTTTTTTAATACAAAGTAAAGTGCACGTTGGGGGGAAATAATTCTGAAGTAAGTGGAGGTGGCCTTAATGGAACATATTCTACAATTCAGTTTCACTTTCACTGGGGGGACACAGAATATCACCCAGGTTCAGAGCACATGATTGATGGGCAAAGATATCCAATGGAGGTACTGTATAGCTTTAATATTAAGACAACATGACAAAATTGTTTGTACACCTTTTGTATGCCTTGTTTTCCCTTCTTTGACTAATTTGTGCTAATTTCTGTCATCTCTTGCAGATGCACATTGTCAATCTGAAGAAAGGTCTAACTTTGGAGCAGGCCATGGCAAATCCACAGGGAATTGCTGTTCTTGGTTTTTTTATAAATGTATGTATGTGTACGCTTGAAAGTATTTTTGCAGAGCCTCCTGAAATGGGTTGCAGTTAAGAATTTGCACATTCACCCAATTTTCATCTCATCCCACACCAACATTTAACATTCACAATACAAACCCAATTTCTAGCAAAGTTGGTTGGAAAAGTAGCTCATAAAACAGACCTGGAGGAGCATCTCATGACTAATGAGGTTAATTGGCAACAGGTCAATTTCATGATTGGGTACAAAGAGTGTCACAGAAGCTGAATCTTACAGAAGAAGAATGGGGCAAGATTTACTACTCTCTGAAAGTCTGTGCAGGCAAATAGAGTAGTTCACAAACAAATCATGGATTTCCAGTTCAACAGTTCAAAAGAAACAGAGATTCAAGGAAAATCAGGCAACGGTCAAGAGTAAAACAAGTGGTTGTGCGCTTTGGGCTCTCAGGCAGCACAACTTTAAAAACAGCTCAGAAACACCTTCAAAAATGGCTGTCAGTAAACAGTTTGTCACTATATTCATAAATACAAGTTAAAACCATACCATGCAAAGAAAAATAAAAAACATGAACAAGGTCAAGAAATACTGCTTCTTCTCCGAATCCACATCGAAATTGCACTACGTAAAAATTATTTTTAGAAATCATGGACACTGTGTCCTTTGGAGAGAAGAGAATGCACAATCTGGCTGATCAGCGCACATTACTTCTTTGAAATGTTTGGAATCCATGCGGGGTAGGGGCGCAGCAATGCATACAGCATGTGTAACTTGCACAGTTTTGGAGCAACATATGCTGCCATCTACACGACATCTTTTTGAGAGAGAGCCTTGATTATGTGACTAAGATAATGCCAAATATTTTTGCAATGTGATACTGGTATCAAATTCATCGTGAACTCATTTTTTTAAGAAACTAAATCCCAGTTTTTTTATTTGAGTTGTCGCCACACTTTTTACAA